>NC_090657.1:122466225-122766225 GCF_040937935.1 Hyperolius riggenbachi | reverse complement strand
CGAACCCGAACATCGAGGTGTTCGCCCAACACTAGTACTGAACAAGTACACAGCAAGTAGAAAATGTAATTTAAGAACAAAACGTAAGTTTTTTAACAATGGCATGGAAAGTTGATAAGGAAGTCACACATTACCTGACATCACTGAGTGAGGAAGAGCAATCTCGCCATGTTGCGCAGTAGTCCAGCATGGCCGTCACTACATAAACAGCTGTTTGCGGTGCGTTACACAGTGAGTTTGGTGTGTCAGTGTGAAGCAGTACTCTAATTACACTCCCTGATTGATGTATACACATGCAAGATGTTTTAAAGCACGTTAGGCCTGCAATTTAGCATTCGATGTGATTTCTGCCCATAAAACGCTGCTTTGCGTCACATCCAGATTTTTCCCCGGGACTTTTGGCATGTATCCCACGCCGCCATGCCCCCCTCCAGGTGTTAGACACCTTGAAACATCTTTTCCATCACTTTTGTGGCCAGCATAATTTTTTCTATTTTTCAAAGTTCGCCTCCCCATTGAACTCTATTGCGGTTCGCGAACTTTTCCGCGAACCGAACCTTCCACGGAAGTTCGCGAACCCGGTTCGCGAACCTAAAATCAGAGGTTCGGCCCATCTCTACTAGCCGCTGCCGCTATACTATGTTTTCCGGTGCGTGTACATGCCTGCCTAATTTTTCTGGTTGCACTGCAGCTGCAACAACAAAACAAAAGGCATGTACATGTGTCAATTCCCCTTCGTGATCATTACCTTGACGCGGTGAAGGGGCTTGCGTATCACAATGAAGCAATGAACGACGGATATATGAGTGTCTCGGGGGTGGCACACCCAAGATAATAGGGTCGTTGCTTCATTGTGGACAGACCAAATTTGATCAGCTGAACAGTCACTGTTGTTCTATCATTGAGCTACCACAGCCCGGCGATCATATGGGCTTGAAAACTGCCACGGCCTGCACTCTCGCCATGGTGCGCACCAGTCCAGCACGGCCGTCACTACACAAACAGCTGTTTGCGGTGCGTTACACAGTGAGTTTGGTGTGTCAGTGTGAAGCAGTACTCTAATTAGACTCCCTGATTGATGTATATGTTACGGCCAGAACCCGAAGTGTGGCCACTTCTAGTTCTGGCCGGCCACTTCGGGTTCTGGCCGGCCAATGCGCGAAGTGGCCGCAGCGCAGCGGCCAATGTTAGAAATGGAATGTTTCCTTTTAATATGAATGTAGTTTTCCTGGCCGTCTCTGGCCAAATGTAGCAAAAAAAAAACCAGTTTGTTCATTGAATGAGATGAAGCCGCCCGGCTTCTGCTCCGCCTCCTCTCCTCCGCCCCTGCCTCTCTCTCTCTTCTCCCCGACACTGGCAGCGGGGGACATGCGTGTCCCCTCCAGAGTCGTTCGTCGCGGCAGGCAATCCTGTCGTTCATCCCTGCAGAGCGGGGGCTGGCAGAAGCAATGTCTGCAGCCTCCCCGCTCTGCTTTCCTGGCGCCACGAACGACTCTCGGGGACACGCGTGTCCCCGCCGGCTGCCCGAAGAAGAGAGAGAGAGAGAGAGAGAGGCAGGGGCGGAGGAGAGGAGGCGGAGCAGAAGCCGGGCGGCTTCATTTCATTCAATGAACGAAATGTTTTTTTTTTGCTACATTTGGCCAGAGACGGCTAGGAAAACTACATTCATATTAAAAGGAAACATTCCATTTCTAACATTGGCCGCTGCGCTGCGGCCACTTCGCGCATTGGCCGGCCAGAACCCGAAGTGGCCGGCCAGAACTAGAAGTGGCCACACTTCGGGTTCTGGCCGTAACATATACACATGCAAGATGTTTTAAAGCACTTTAGGCCTGCAATTTAGCATTCAATGTGATTTCTGCCCATAAAACGCTGCTCTGCGTCAAATCCAGATTTTTCATCTGGATTTTTTGGCGTCTATCCCACTCATCCATGCAAAAACATCTTTTCCATCTTTTTTGTGGCCAGCGTGTTTCTAGTTTTCAAAGTTCGCCTACCCATTGAAGTCTATTGCAGTTTGCAAAAGTTTGCGAAAACCAAACTTTCGCGGAAGTTCGCGTTCGCGGTTTGCGAACCGAAAATCGGAGGCTTGGGTCATCTGTTTATTGTTTCAGACACTTTTTATTACTTGTTCTGAGTAAGTGGACTGTGATTCCCAAAATGCGTTATCATTCAAGTGTCTAGTTTCTATTGAAAACGTGATCATTTTGTGCGGGCTACCACCTTCTTATTAGAGGTAAGACCATTTTTAATGTTTTTTCCAGTTGACATTCCTACTTCCACACATTACCTCTTGGGGCGCCTCCTTCCTCCCACTGATAACTTGTTGCTGAACCTGTTATTCTGTCCTGACTTTGCTCTCATCCTTGCCTTCCTGTACTGCTGCCTAGTTGTATATTTGTTATGAATATGTTGTATATAGTTAGTTAGTTAGTTAGTTAGTTAGTTAGTCAGTTAGTTAGTTAGTTAGTTAGATAGCTTACTGGGATCCGTGTGCACACTGTATTGCATTGTTTGGTGGATCCTTGTATATCATTTTGCATTTAGGGATGATTGCATGTTGTTTGCATTTAATTTGCATGTGATGTTTTATATGAAAAACAAGAGGGTTTTTTGCACCAAGAGTGCCTTGGAATTAACACCATTGTGCCTTTATTTCCTGGTTTGGGTGTCTGTACTGCTGCAAACTGTAATCATCTTGTTACGAGTGGCGGGGAGACCGCCACGGCGGAAAGCGGCATGACCGCCGCTTCCGCATCCCAGCTGGCGGCGGTCCCAGCCTCGCAGACGTACAGTACGCCTCAGTCAGGTCCTTCGGCCGCTCACAGGCTCAGGGCTACGCGCATGTGCGCCCAGCAGCAGGACCTTTATTGTTTGAGGAGAAGAGTCAGCTGACCCGCCAGTCAGCTGACCTCGGCAAGCACTCTGATTGGCTGGGCTTCTGGGCGGCACTGCTAAATGATCCTTAGCATATAAGGATCTGCCTGTCAGTTGTTCTTTGTCTGTTGTTGCGAATACTTTGTGTTAGCGCTCAGATCTTTGATAGCTGTAATCAGTAGTATTCAATACCATTGTATTCCTATTGTGTTTTGAACTCTGCCTGTACTTTTGACTATTCTCCTGCCTTCCGATTCTGTACTTCGCTTATCTGATCCGTTGCTGATTTCTAGCCTGAACCTCTGACTCTGATTTTTGCCTCCTGATTCTGTACCTTACCTGTCCGACCTGCTGCCGACCTCGGCTTGTATTTGACTACGATTTTGCCTGACGATTCTGTACCGCTGCTGACCGACCTGTTGCCAACTTTGCTTATACAACCACTCTCTGTCTGGTGGTAGCCTCAGTCTCCAAGGGCTATCACTGAAGGAATACTCCTGAGTTACTGTTTGCATCAATCACTACACTTGTGCAATAAAGTTTTACGTTTCTTAAAAATAAATACTACAAAAAATGGGGATTGGCTCTTGGGTGCATATAGAAACACGTATAATTTATTAATTAATTGCAAAAATCTGATTAAAAACTAATAAAAGGAAAAGAAAAAGAAAATTACATAATACATACAATTACTAAAAGTATATATCCCCACAAAGATCATGACCTAAAGGAGGCTGCAGTCCTCCAATAAAAAAGGTTCTGGTACTCATGTGCACATGAAATGGCCTAAAAAGGTGTATACTAGTAGATCCAGAATGCCTGAAGCACCTGACGTCATATCCGGAACCTCCCCATGCCCCGCCACGGAGAGGGCCGGACAGAGGACGCCAGGCATGTCACAGTGGAGCGCACGGAAGCCCGCTCCCTGTGACAGCAGCCAGATGTAAAACAAAGCTGACATCACTCGGGAACCGCCCAGAAGGGCGGATTCCACAGGCATCAGGCACAACGTGCAAAAAGCCACCAAACCTTTAGGCGCAGCTCTTAGCACTCCCTAGTTTCCCTCTGCTTCTTAAGCCTTCGTTCTTCATTCTCAACCTGTCTGCTGTCATGAATACTTTGTGTTAGCGCTCAGAACTTAGTCTAATATCCGGTGTGCTTTGATTTGGGAGGAAACTGGGGATTTCACACAAGACTAGGATTATTGTTATATTGTTATAACTGATTACCTGTGTATGATTCTGGCTATTCTCTGACCTTGCATTTGCTTATCGATTCTGTACTTCTGCCTATCTGATTAGTTGCTGAACCTCTGCCTGATTACTTACTACTCTTCTGCCTCACGTTTCTGTACTGTATTAACCTCTCTGTTGCCGAACCTTGCTTGCCTGACCTCTCTACTCACTGGTGGGCTCTAGCCACTGGTGATGTGTTCTCTTAGTTTTGCATACCCACCAGCTCCTCTGGTGAGGTTTGGTTTATTACCTACAGTGACTGATAGTACCCTGCCAGCTCCTCTGGTAAGGTCTGGTCAAACTATACAGTCACTTGTACTGTTAGTACCTTACCAGCTCCTCTGGTAAGGTTTAGCCAAACTATAAAGTCATTTCTGCTGATAGTACCTTACCAACTCCTCTGGTAAGGTCTAGCCAAACTATACACTTACTTGTGCTGATAGTACCTTACCAGCTCCTCTGGTAAGGTCTAGTCAAACTATTCAGATCTGTTCCTGTTAGGCCTTCCAGCTCCTCTGGTAAGGTCTATCTAACCATTACTTACTGTTGCACCAAGCACTTGTCACACAGTATCGTTGCTAGCTATACTTGCATTATTGATGATTCTGCAGATCATCATATAATCAGGTATAGTGTCTGTATTATTGGTGATACTGCAGATCACCTAATAATGAGACGTCTGAGTTGCAACACCCAATCGTTACAAAAGCAAAAAGAATATTTGGATAAGCAAAAAGCCCCATTGTGGCTACGCATAAAGATCTTCCCATTTAAAAGGAATCTCTCGGAAGATTTCAAGAAAAAGTGGGAGGAAAACTTTGAAAAATGCTCTAGAGCAAGTCTTAATTTGATGCAAGAGCTGGAGGAGGAGGCTCTAGAGGCTGTGGACAATAAGATCAAAGAGGTTTTGGATTCTTTGGAGTGTGTTAAAGATCATTCCCTCTTTAAAACTAGAAGTGACAATTTAAAAAAACATATAGAGAAATATAATAAGGATATTGTCACCAGAAGAGATAATAAATTTGAAAAAAGGATAAAGTAGCATATAAATTAGGATACGCCTATAGGTGGGGTAGACCACCGCCTGGCCCAAGAAATCCAAAGCCTCAAACACCGCCCCCCCCCTAGGGCCTCTCCAGTAAATACCCCCATTTCTAGTGCACCTGAGGACTCAGATTCCTCCATTCAGGGCTCAAGCTCAACGTCGCAGTAGTCTACGGGTGCGTCGCCTACTAGCGGTTAGTGTTGGGCGAACAGTGTTCGCCACTGTTCGGGTTCTGCAGAACATCACCCTGTTCGGGTGATGTTCGAGTTCGGCTGAACACCTCATGGTGTTCGGCCTTTTTAGTTCGGGTTCGCCCGAACAGCTCAATGCCCAGCCGAACAGGGCCCCTGTTCGGCCGAACAGGGCCCTGTTCGGCCGAATACTGCCCCCCTATGGGGTCGCAGGCATAAGGGGGGAGCATGCCCCGGTCGCGGGGGGGGGCGGAAATTCCCCCCACCCCCTCCGCTAGCGCTCCCCCCTCTGCCCGCTTCCCCATACAAAAATTTTCCGTAAAGTTCAATAGTACCCTTTCTCTGACCTCACGTCCTCTGCATATGAGGGTACGCGTCAGAGGTCAGAGAAAGGGCGGAAGTACCACAAGGGTACTACCGCTGAACCGCCCGCTGCCCGGTCTCAACGCGTCCTACTCGGACTCCTCCTACTCACTCACACCACAGTGCTAGCCAGCCACTGAAGGTACTATTGAACTTTACGGAAAATTTTTGTATAGGGAAGCGGGCAGAGGGGGAAGCGGTAGCGGAGGGGGTGGGGGGAATTTCCGACCCCCCCCCCCCGTGACCGGGGCATGCTCCCCCCTTATGCCTGCGACCCCATAGGGCCCCCAAAAGTGGGATGTTCGGGGGAGTTCGGGGTTCGGGCCGAACATGCCGAACATCTGGCCCATGTTCGGTGAACGGACCCGAACCCGAACATCCAAGTGTACGCCCAACACTACTAGCGGTGGACATACGAGATCAAGAACTTTTGATAGAAAGGACGAAAAAGAGAACATTAATCCTAAAAAAACAAAGCAGAAACCGGAGCATAAACAAAAAGAGGGTCCCATTAATAAATATCTTTCAGGATGTGCACTTATAGAGGACAATGGTGCAGGTGGGGCTGTCGGTGGATTGGTTGTGTCCTCCGCTTCTTCCTCCTCCTCCTCCTCTTCTTCTTTTTTAGAAAAAAGTCTCCACAATATGGGAATTACATAATGGTGAGTGATATTTTGGAAGGAAATAGAACGATCCTTGCCACCTTGGGTGCAGATGCAAGTATTTCTATGCAGGTAATAAATATTTCCAATGTTACTTTAGATCCTGGATTAGAACAACTCTTAAGCAAAGGCTTGGGCTTTTGTCCCAATCACATTTTGGATCGCTTTGAGTTTGTGTGATGATCTGCTCGGCTGCCTGTGCAGGCAGGCAGTTTTTTGGCCATTGTTTGGGTTTGCATGCTGCAGGACTCTGGAAAGAAGAGCTTCTGTCAGTTTTGCAGCTTATGCTTGCTGAGGAATTTGCATACGTTGTCATGCAAATTGCCTGGCCACATTCATTGGAGGCGTGTACTATAAGTACTATGCGTTTCCCACAATGCTTGGCTGTTCATAAGGATTCAGTCCTGTGTAACTCTCCTGGAGGAGTATCAGCCATGCTCTTTGTTTGAAGATCAGCTTAGAGTTATTCCTGGAAAACTGCACTAGGCAGGTTTCCTTAGTGCAGTTAGGATTGTTTATCTGTTTTGTTTGTTCTTTTGCTATTGTCCTGTCCCAGCGGTGGTCGACAGGAAATGGTTCTGATCTCTGTTCTTGGAGTATATCTGGTGCAGCGGTTGCTACCAGCTATCTCTTCTGATCTGTCTCCTGGGATCGCGCTAGCCACTTTCCGCTAGTGCTGTGGATCCTTCTGTTCTGCTACTCTGTACCTGGATCGCGCTAGCCACTTTCGCTAGCGCTGTGGATCCTTCTGTTCTGTCTCCTGGGATCGCGCTAGCCACTTTCCGCTAGTGCTGTGGATCCTTCTGTTCTGCTACTCTGTACCTGGATCGCGCTAGCCACTTTCGCTAGTGCTGTGGATCCTATCTCTCGCTTGTCCCTGTTTTCGTGTGTCTGTCTTGTCTGCTACGAACGCTTGCTGAAGGCTCGGTGAGGTAACTGTTAAGCAAGCATTCGCGTCCTCTGTTTCATGTTTGTCTGTCGATGGTTAGTTAGGCGTGCTTGTCTCTATTGTGCTTATCACGTGGAGACCGCGCATAACCACGTGCACTAGTGCGAATGAGTGCGGTGTTCGCGGTTAGCTAGCGTTTGTTATTTTCCGCATCTCCTCATTGTATGATTTGCTGTGCCTTTGCTATCCTCGTATTCTGTTCTGATCTGCCTTGTGTCACTTCTGGCAATCGCCTTTCTTGCGGTTGCGTTTCTGTTTCGTATCTGCTGTTGTGTGTGCGCGGTCGCGGGGTGGCGACTAGATTGGCGCACACACATACAATCTGTCCCTTTGCTCGTTCTCACTCGCAATCGCTTCTCTTGCGATTGCGTTCTGCGCTTCGTACAATTCCTGTCTGGCATTTGTGGAGGTACAGAGGATTGGTTCCTCTGCACTCCCCAGCGCTATCTGCCGACAGGAATTTCCCTCTACGGGTGCGTAGCACCTTTTGCTGGGTGCCTGCAATTATACGCTTGTGGAGGATTTCCGCCGTATCAGCGCACGCGTTGTGCGCTGCTCACGGAGAAAGTTCCACAATCGTTACAGTATGAACAGCCCAACCCAAAACCCCAGTGTAGACGGAATTTCTGATTTGTACGATTTTGTCGAGTTTGGGTCCTGTGTCTTTAAGAGCTTTAAAAGGCTAAATTCAGAGACCAAGGCGGAATTTCTTTCTGAATGTGTGAGGTTTTGCCTGAATCCCACCTTTCAGATTTCTGATCCGTCCACGTCGGCTCTTCTGTTTGCCTATGTGCTCTTAAAAGACGATTTGTTCACCTGGGCATATGATGTGCTAAAAACCAATTCTTGGAATAATAATCTGTATCAGTTTCTTGCAGTGATATTCTCTCACTGGTTTAAACTGCCTGGCTTACCACCTGCTCTGATTGAGTGTGTAGCTGCTGATAGGTCAGCTGATCTTTCCCTTCCATGCAAAACTTTTCAGTATGACAATCAGTTCAATGTGTCTGTTGCCACTTCAGGTTTTAAACAGTAGACATGCAAAGTGGCTAAAAAGAGAAAAACTAAAAAATGCAAGCATCAGAATAAAACACTCCCTATTGATGTTTATAATGATGTTGTTCCGTCTCCGGCTTTTTTGCCCCAATCCAAAGCTTATGTGGATCCTGCTATAGGTAGGATCGCACACTATATTAAAGCAGTTAAAAAATCTGTTCTTGTTCCTGAACTCCACCCGTATGGAGATTATCTGGATACTGGCCTGTTTGAACCCCCATTTGCTTCCTGGGATGTTGGGGCCTTGCTGGAAGAATTCGATTTTGATTGGAAAGCCTTTTGCGATTTTTACATCGCAAAAAGCGAAGATGTCTTGAATGATTGTCTCGATTCTATGTACCTTTTGATTGATTCCGATGAATGTGACGAGGGTGATGCGGATCTGGTGATCTATGTATGGCAAATGATTTTGGATGAGTTGCACACACACCAACCAATTGATTCCAATAAAGAGACATCGTTGTCGGATGATTGTTCCTGCCTTTCTGGGGTAAAGCAGGAGAGTCTTGACTTTGTGCAATCTGAAATGAATGAGTGTGCCGCTGTGGTTGATTCCTGTGCGAAACCTGAAGGATTCTCTCCTGACAGTGTGCAGTTTGAATCTGTGCGATCTGATGCCTGTTTCTCGGATGTTCCTGCAGATTGTGATCGGCATGAGTCTGCCGGTTTCCTCAAGGATGTGTGGGATCCTTTGTCATTTAGTAACAGATCTTTGAGATCTTCCGTCTGTGACCCTGCTATGGGGAAAATTTCTCGACTATGCAGCGTCAAAAGTAAAATTAATGTGCCTAATAAAGTTTATCCTGTTGATGTCACTATTTCTTCTGCAAATGAGTCTGTGTCTCACCCTGTTCACACCTGTAAGGGCCCGTTGCCTGATGACAGTTGCTCCAGTGTTTCGGTCCTAGATGCCTTGCAGTCTGCTCCGCAGATCGCGGAGGTTTGCGCTATGGAAGCATCAGTTTCACAACCTAAAGTGAATTTTGATTCGCAGGCTTTGCGTTCTGATTGCTCGGATTCGACATTGTTAGACGAATCTAAGAGTGAGACAGTGCTTCGGTTTTGTGAATCTGATGCTGAACCTTCTTTGCCTTATTCAGAGACGCTTTCTCTGAACCTGCCCTGTACCATGAATGAAAACATGTTTTCCTTTCACACTGACGTTTGTGAGCCCCTTTCTTGCTCTGAGGGAAGTGCTGATTCTGCACCCTGTACTCTGGATGAGTCAATGTGGCCTTGCTTAGAATCCCATGCAGTGTCCCTAGAGGCTCATCTAGGTATTGCCACTATACTCACCTGTTTTTCTGCAGTTTTGGAGTTACAAACTAGTTTGACTGCCACACAGAATTCTGGGTACAGTGAGAATGAAGTTAGGGAGTCAGTGTGTGTTCCAGTAAATATACCTGTACATTCCCCTCATGATGATAAGATCCAGTCTCAGTTTGTGGTGGAACCTTCCCTGGGACATCTGCCCTGTCCACAAAATAAAGTTCCAGTTTTGCCCTGTAACATGTATAGTTCATAATCCTTCTTAGAAAACCTGGAAAATGATGTTCCTGAGGTCTTGTTTGATGTTCTGGAGGTCTCCGAGTTCCTCCCAAACGGTGCAGAACTTGTGGGAGATGACTCCTGCCCCCCAAGTCCTTCTGAGGTGTTAGCCTCTTCCGTGGGCATTGCTGCCTTGCTGGCTACCTTTTCAGCTCTGGTGGAGCTTCAGTCATGTGTAGTCAATGATGATATTGCAGTCACAGAAATTTCCGAATTTGAATCCGAGTCTTCTTTTGAAAGTCCAGTGCTTGAGACCATTGCTCGTGATGATTTTCTGCCCGGTCCTGGTTTTGGTTTCCTCGTGTCGGACTCTGAGGTTGGCAGTTCCCCAACATGTCCTGATGTTTCTCCTGTGCTGGTGTACCCCAATGTGCTCTGTGACCCAGAAAGCCCAAGTGTGCCTCGGTTACCAGCATACTCAGATGCTTCCTCGGTGGAGACATGTTCTGATTTAGCCTGCCTGCTTGCATGCCCAGAAGTGGTCCCTGAAAGTCTTGATCTTGATGGGTGTCCTCGTAATTCTGAGTCTGGAATTGTCATTGGTTCCATAGGGGTTCTTGATAGTTCTCCATGTGAGCCTGGTGATTGTTCTGCCCTCTTGGGATCTCTGTGGAGCTTCAAAAGGTTCTGGGAGATTCTGGGAGAAATTTTGCTTGGTACCCTGGATAAGATCAACGGTGGCTTTTGTGTTGTAAGGGACACTTCGAACAGGTTTTGTAACAGATTCGGTTTTTTTGGACGCTCCTTGGAAGGTGGTGGGTATTGTCTGGAGGGTGTCGATGGCTTCTTCTCTGGTATCCACAGTCCTGATGGGTGTTACGCTGAGACTTGTAGCGCTGATGGGCATGTTTCGGTGGCTTCTGTTTCTGATGAGGTCGGTTTCGGGTGGACTGACTCTGGAATTGGACCTTGTCGGGCTGCCCCGACCTTCATGAGTCTTCGGTTGGAGTCTTTTGCTAATAGCAGTTTTGAGGGTCGTCTGGAATTCGACCCTGGAGGGGGGTGGATACTGTGATGATCTGCTCGGCTGCCTGTGCAGGCAGGCAGCTTTTTGACCATTGTGTAGATTTGCATGCTGCAGGACTCTGGAAAGAAGAGCTTCTGTCAGTTTTGCAGCTTGTGCTTGCTGAGGAATTTGCATACGTTGTCATGCAAATTGCCTGGCCACATTCATTGGAGGCGTGTACTATAAGTACTATGTGTTTCCCACAATGCTTGGCTGTTCATAAGGATTCAGTCCTGTGTAACTCTCCTGGAGGAGTATCAGCCATGCTCTTTGTTTGAAGATCAGCTTAGAGTTATTCCTGGAAAACTGCACTAGGCAGGTTTCCTTAGTGCAGTTAGGATTGTTTATCTGTTTTGTTTGTTCTGTTGCTATTGTCCTGTCCCAGTGGTGGTCGACAGGAAATGGTTCTGATCTCTGTTCTTGGAATATAGCTGGTGCAGCGGTTGCTACCAGCTATCTCTTCTGATCTGTCTCCTGGGATCGCGCTAGCCACTTTCCGCTAGCGCTGTGGATCCTTCTGTTCTGTCTCCTTGGATCGCGCTAGCCACTTTCCGCTAGTGCTGTGGATCCTTCTGTTCTGCTACTCTGTACCTGGATCGCGCTAGCCACTTTCGCTAGCGCTGTGGATCCTTCTGTTCTGTCTCTTGGGATCGCGCTAGCCACTTTCCGCTAGTGCTGTGGATCCTTCTGTTCTGCTACTCTGTACCTGGATCGCGCTAGCCACTTTCGCTAGTGCTGTGGATCTTATCTCTCGCTTGTCCCTGTTTTCGTGTGTCTGTCTTGTCTGCTACGAACGCTTGCTGAAGGCTCGGTGAGGTAACTGTTAAGCAAGTGTTCGCGTCCTCTGTTTCATGTTTGTCTGTCGATGGTTAGTTAGGCGTGCTTGTCTTTATTGTGCTTATCACGTGGAGACCGCGCATAACCGCGTGCACTGTTGCGAATGAGTGCGGTGTTCGCAGTTAGCTAGCGTTTGTTATTTTCCGCATCTCCTGATTGTATGATTTGCTGTGCCTTTGCTATCCTCGTATTCTGTTCTGATCTGCCTTGTGTCACTTCTGGCAATCGCCTTTCTTGCGGTTGCATTTCTGTTTCGTATCTGATGTTGTGTGTGCGCGGTCGCAGGGTGGCTACTAGATTGGCGCACACACATACAATCTGTCCCTTTGCTCGTTCTCACTCGCAATCGCTTCCCTTGCGATTGCGTTCTGCCCTTCGTACAATTCCTGTCTGGCATTTGTGGAGGTACAGAGGATTGGTTCCTCTGCACTCCCCAGTGCCATCTGCCGACAGGAATTTCCCTCTGCGTAGCACCTTTTTCTGGGTGCCTGCAATTATACGCTTGTGGAGGATTTCCGCCGTATCAGCGCACGCGTTGTGCGCTGCTCACGGAGAAAGTTCCACAATCGTTTCAGTTTGTGAAAGACTTGCATATTTTTGGTAGGAATATAGTATTGAAAAGCCTGCATAGAAAGAAGGCAGAAGCACCACTAGGGGGAATAATTAACGATTGGAAAGACTGGACTAACAAGGACTACAGAGCCCTGATGGACCTAATAGCCTTGGGCGATGAAAGTGGTTGACCCAAATGGCCAAGACTAAATTTAAAAGAAGGTCCACCTCATTCCCACCTTTCTCCCTTTGTCCGGGGGTACAGACTTTTATTTCCTTAGTGGAAAAGTATATACGTAATTTATGGCTGGAATCAGGGCTGATGTCGAACCTTGAACCAGCAGAACAGTTAGCTTTGAAGGATTTTCAGAAAAATGAACAATTGGTTGTCAAACCCTCGGACAAGGGGGGAAATGTGGTTGTAATGACGGTGGAGCAATATTTATATATGTGCCACAGAATTCTGGGCAATAGGGAGTGCTATCGGAGGGTCTCCCCGTCCAGGGTTATAGAGAACCGCAGTTGCAGTTGGAACTATTGATGTTAATGTGGGTAATTATCTTAAAATTGATGACCCAATAACCCCCACTTTTTATGCCTTGCCAAAGGTTCATAAGTGTCTACGTAAACCACCAGGCCGTCCGATTGTATCGGGATGTGGTGCCTTGACTGAAAATATCAGTAGATATGTGGACCATTTTTTGCAACCCCATGTCCATAGATTACCTTCTTATGTTAAAGATACAACACACTTGTTAACTATTTTAGAGGATTTACAGTTGCCCCCTGGTTCTCTATTGGTAACCCTGGACGTGGAGGCCCTATATTCAAGTATTCCGCAGGAGAAGGGAGTAGAGGCGGTGAGAAGGTTTCTGTCCAAAATGGACAGAAGGGAGGAGAACCATAACTGTTTCCTTACCGATTTGTTGTTCTTCATCCTTGAAAACAATGTGTTTGTGTTTGATGGATGCCACTACCTCCAGGTGCAGGGTGCGGCGATGGGCACTACTTTGTTAGAATTTAAGTAGGCCTCAGTTACTTGGCCTGAGTTTAGATAAAAGGCTTGTCCGCAGAGTATGTCTTTAACATAAATAGAGTGTCTTGTGATGCAGGCAGAGGTATCTCAGTGTCTGCTTGAATAAACAAGCAGATACTGTGAACATCGGAGAACATGTTCCTGAAAGAAGGTCACAGGCCTACACTGACCTCAGCATGTACACCACAGGAACAGTAAACATAGGCCATGTTTTCTAAATACCAAATTCTTGTAAGTATGTCAAGAGCCTCATTAAATATTAATCGAGTAGGTGGGTATTATAACACCACGAGGGGGCTCAACCAATAGTCTGGTCTAGGGGATGGCGAAGATGATGTCACATTTAACTCTTTCCTAGTCGGTATTAAAACCCAGGTGGGCGATTAGAGCTCGCTCTGCTTCTTACTTTCACACTAGCTCTAAATGCTGACTATGACCTCTAACTATTTTCATTCTATATGTAATGTGATATAATGTATGCTGTACATAGGTATTCTAGTGTAACGTAGTTTAGAAAGAAGGTACCTGATTGACTTCAGCAGGAAGTTTAATCAAGAAGCTTGTAACGCAACATGAAGATTGGCGTGGCTAGGATATGATGAACTGTATCTATCCGTATTTCTGTTTCCTGAATAAATAACGTGAATAAAGTCTATCTCCTGCTTGCTGTGATGAGTCGTGTGTGCAACTCTTGCTGATGAGTTGCTGGTGCCGGAAAAAGGTGATTAGAACAGTTTATAACATACTTGTGCCCCGACGCTGGCGAACCTGTACCTGGGGGAGTGGGAGCGCCATATTTTTGGCTGTGATTCAGTCATGTACCTGTGCCACATCGTATCGTGGCGCAGGTACATAGACGACATCTTGGTCTTTTGGACGGGGGGCAGGGAGCTTTTGAATTAATTTGTAGCGATATTGAATCGCAATACATACAGCCTAAGATTTACGATGAACTGTGATTTGGAGACTGTACCATTTTTAGATCTAAGGATTAATTTGGATACAGAGGGCCATATCAACACACAGTTATATCGTAAGGAGACAGCAACGAACTCCTTCCTGAGAGCCGACAGTTGGCACCCACAACACACAGTTCGGGGGATCACAATGGATCAATACTTAAGAATACGTCGCAATTGTTCTAGGGATAAGGATTTTGAAAAAGAAGCTAAAGTATTGTGTTCTCGATTTCGTGAAAGAGGAAACAAAGATAAATGGTTAAAAAGGCATATAAAAGAGCTAAAAAGTCTTCCCAGAATGAACTATTATCAAAAAATTAATTTGAATTAAGGACTGATGTGGGGGGAAGGGCTAAACCAATTGTTGGCTCAAAGGAGAAAGTTCGTTAGATAACTCGATACAATGACCAGGAATCGACTATCCAAAAGATTCTACAGAGACATTGGCATGTACTTTCTAGTGATTCATCAATCAGGGGACTAGTATCAGATAAACCTAGGATCACCTACAGGCGGGCAAGAACTTTGAGAGATCTAATGACAAATAGCCATTTTGAGCACCAATCTAAAATTAAACACTGTAGGGTGGTGGGCACATACAGCTGTGGTGGGTGTGTCTACTGCAGATTTTTGGCGGTGGGGAATGAGGTTGTACTCCCTAATGGACGCATTTGGAGATTAAGACATTTTGTCAATTGTAATACCAAAGCTGTAATTTATCTTTTGATCTGCAGATGCGGATGTTTTTATGTTGGAAAGACCTATCGTGAATTTAAGGAACGGATTAAAGAGCATACTGCGGACATTAGGGGATGCAACTTTAAATCGCCCATATCCCGACATGTTAATTTAACACATGGTGGGAATACAGATTTTGTCCGCTTTGTGGGATTAGATAGAGTCCATCCCCATGTAAGAGGTGGAGATATTGATCGACATCTGCTCCAAATAGAACTAAGATGGATCTTTGAGCTCAATGCCACTCAAGGCAAGGGTTTAAATGATGCCATACACTATGCAGCGTTTCTGCCTCCCTGCTGATTTATGTTTATGTTTAGCTCTTTTTGCTTTCTTTTGGTCCTCTTCAGTCCCTTTCTCTTCCCCTCTCCCCTTCTTCCTCTGTGGACCTGCTGATATGATGCCCTCCCCAGTTAGACTTTTGGAGCATGTCTGGAGAGGGCGTAGTTTCGCCCTCTATTTAGTTAGCAAAGTTAAAATTGTTTTGTTTTTTGATGCACACAATCTCATTTGCTCAAGAATAATTGATCCTTTGTTCGTTTTCTGTGGGCCCTTTGATCTGGAAATCTGTGCTGGTTACCTGCATAGTTTTGTGATGTATTGCTATGGGCCCCCAGACGGACGAATTAACCACTTGAGGACCGTGGGCTTTACCCCCCTTAAGGACCAGGCACTTTTTTTCCATTCAGACCACTGCAGCTTTCACGGTTTATCGCTCGCTCATACAACCTACCACCTAAATGAATTTTGGCTCATTTTCTTGTCACTAATAAAGCTTTCTTTTGGTGCTATTTGATTGCTGCTGCAATTTTTACTTTTTATTATATTCGTCAAAAAAGACATGAATTTTGTCAAAAAAATGATTTTTTTAACTTTCTGTGCTGACATTTTTCAAATAAAGTAAAATTTCTGTATACATGCAGCGCGAAAAATGTGGACAAACATGTTTTTGATTTAAAAAAAAGCATTCAGCCTATATTTATTGGTTTGGGTAAAAGTTATAGCGTTTATAAACTATGGTGCAAAAAGTGAATTTTCCCATTTTCCAGCATCTCTGACTTTTCTGACCACCTGACATGTTTCATGAGGGGCTAGAATTCGGAGCAGTGCTTTTCAGCGCTGCTAGCTTTGGGCGCAGCCAGCGCCGCCATAGACTGTAATGGGAATCAGTCTATAGCGGCGCTCAGTGAGGAAGGTCGGCTCCGTCAGAAGACGGAGCCGAAGTTGTTTAAAAAACACAATAATTCGGCCTCCAGCAATCGCTGGAAGCCGAATTATTTCATTCCCCCACTATCCATGTCGGCCTGGAGGGGGAATAGTAATTAAAACGCCTCGGACTTGTGCAGAAGCAGGACCAGCCATTTAACAGCTGGATCCTGCGCCCAAGTCTACCAGCGCCGTATTCAAATGTACGCCTAGAATTCCAGGATAGTATAAATACCCCCCAAACGACCCTTATTTTGGAAAGAAGACATCCCAAAGTATTCACTGAGAGGCATAGTGAGTTCATAGAAGATATTATTTTTTGTCACAAGTAAGCGGAAAATGACACTTTGTGACAAAAAAAAAAAAAAATTCCATTTCTTCTAACTGCGACAAAAAAAAAGCATCGGACTCACTATGCTCCTCTCTGAATACCTTGAAGTGTCTACTTTCCAAAATGGGGTCATTTGTGGGGTGTATTTACTGTCCTGACATTTTGGGGGGTGCTAAATTGTAAGCACCCCTGTAAAGCCTAAAGGTGCTCAATGGACTTTGGGCCCCTTAGCGCAGTTAGGCTGCAAAAAAGTGCCACACATGTGGTATTGCCGTACTCAGGAGAAGTAGTATAATGTGTTTTGGGGTGTATTTTTACACATACCCATGCTGGGTGGGAGAAATATCTCTGTAAATGACAATTGTTTGATTTTTTTACACACAATTGTCCATTTACAGAGATATTTCTCCCACTCAGCATGGGTATGTGTAAAAATACACCCCAAAACACATTATACTACTTCTCCTGAGTACGGCGATACCACATGTGTGGCACTTTTTTGCACCCTAACTGCGCTAAGGGGCCCAAAGTCCAATGAGTACCTTTAGGATTTCACAGGTCATTTTTGTTTCAAGACTACTCCTCACGGTTTAGGGCCCCTAAAATGCCAGGGCAGTATAGGAACCCAACTAATGACCCCATTTTAGAAAGAAGACACCCCAGGGTATTCCGTTAGGAGTATGGCGAGTTCATAGAAGATTTTATTTTTTGTCGCAAGTTAGCGGAAATTGATTTTAATTGTTTTTTTTCACAAAGTGTCATTTTCCGCTAATCTGTGACAAAAAATAAAATCTTCTATGAACTCACCATACTCCTAACGGAATACCTTTGGGTGTCTTCTTTCTAGAATGGGGTCATTTGTGGGGTTCCTATACTGCCCTGGCATTTTAGGGGCCCTAAACCGTGAGGAGTAGTCTTGAAACCAAATGTCGCAAAATGACCTGTGAAATCCTAAAGGTACTCATTGGACTTTGGGCCCCTTAGTGCACTTGGAGTGTAAAAAAGTGCCACACATGTGGTACCGTCGTACTCAAGAGAAGTAGTATAATGTGTTTTGGGGTGTATTTTTACACATACCCATGCTGGGTGGGAGAAATATCTCTATAAATGACAATTGTTTGATTTTTTTTTACACACAATTGTCCATTTACAGAGATATTTCTCCCACTCAGCATGGGTATGTGTAAAAATACACCCCAAAACACATTATACTACTTTTCCTGAGTACGGCGGTACCACATGTGTGACACTTTTTTGCAGCCTAGGTGCGCTAAGAGGCCCAACGTCCTATTCACAGGTCATTTTGAGGCATTTGTTTTCTAGACTACTCCTCACGGTTTAGGGCCCCTAAAATGCCAGGGCAGTATAGGAACCCCACAAGTGACCACATTTTAGAAAGAAGACACCCCAAGGTATTCCGTTAGGTGTATGGCGAGTTCATAGAAGATTTTATTTTTTGTCACAAGTTAGTGAAAAATGACACTTTGTGAAAAAAAAAACAATAAAAATCAATTTCCGCTAACTTTTGATAAAAAATAAAATCTTCTATGAACTTGTCATACACCTAACATAATACCTTGGGGTGTCTTTTTTTCTAAAATGGGGTCACTTGTGGGGTTCCTATACCGCCCTGGCATTTTACACGCCCAAAACCGTGAGTAGTTTGGAAACCAAATGTCTCAAAATGACTGTTTAGGGGTATAAGCATCTGCAAATTTTGATGACAGGTGGTCTATGAGGGGGCGAATTTTGTGGAACCGGTCATAAGCAGGGTGGCCTTTTAGATGACAGGTTGTATTGGGCCTGATCTGATGGATAGGAGTGCTAGGGGGGGGGGTGACAGGAGGTGATTGATGGGTGTCTCAGGGGGTGGTTAGAGGGGAAAATAGATGCAATCAATGCACTGGGGAGGTGATCGGAAGGGGGTCTGAGGGGTATCTGAGGGTTTGGCCGAGTGATCAGGAGCCCACACGGGGCAAATTAGGGCCTGATCTGATGGGTAGGTGTGCTAGGGTGTGACAGGAGGTGATTGATGGGTGTCTCAAGGTGTGATTAGAGGGGGGAATAGATGCAAGCAATGCACTGGCGAGGTGATCAGGGCTGGGGTCTGAGGGCGTTCTGAGGGTGTGGGCGGGTGATTGAGTGCCCTAGGGGCAGATAGGGGTCTAATCTGATGGGTAGCAGTGACAGGGGGTGATTGATGGGTAATTAGTGGGTCTTTAGGGTAGAGAACAGATGTAAACACTGCACTTGGGAGGTGATCTGACGTCAGATCTGCGGGCGATCTATTGGTGTGGGTGGGTGATCAGATTGCCCGCAAGGGGCAGGTTAGGGGCTGATTGATGGGTGGCAGTGACAGGGGGTGATTGATGAGTGGCAGTGACAGGGGGTGATTGATGGGTGATTGACAGGTGATTGACAGGTGATCAGTGGGTTATTACAAGGAAGAACAGATGTAAATATTGCACTGGCGAATTGATAAGGGGGGGTCTGAGGGCAATCTGAGCATGTAGGCGGGTGATTGGGTGCCCACAAGGGGCAGATTAGGGTCTGCCCCTTGCCGCCCATGCCCATAAAAGGACCGCCACCATTTGTCTATACGGCGGTGCTTGCGGGGTCCACTTCCCAGCCGCCTTTGTATAGACGGCGGTCGGGAAGTATTTAATTAAGATATTTAGTGGGTTTTGTATTATCTATAGACATATTATTTATAGATATATATTTCTGTATATATATAGATAGGATGTGTTTTTTTTTTTTTTTTTTGATGTTATGTTATTTCTCTGCATGCATATGCCTGCTATTCTCTCCTGCTTCTCTGCCATTCGAAGAGTGCTAAGAGCTGTGCCTAAAGGTTTGGTGGCTTTTTGCACGTTGTGCCTGATGCCTGTGGAATCCGCCCTTCTGGGCGGTTCCCGAGTGATGTCAGCTTTGTTTTACACCTGGCTGCTGTCACAGGGAGCGGGCTTCCGTGCGCTCCACTGTGACATGCCTGGCGTCCTCTGTCCAGCCCTCTCCGTGGCGGGGCATGGGGAGGTTCCGGATATGACGTCAGGTGCTCCAGGCATTATGCCGATTGGCTGTGGGACGGAGGAGACGGGTGGGCGGCGCATATCTGCACTTTTATGGCGGCTCTGGTGTTCAGCGCAGAGTCACCTATTGATTTTGTGCCATCACCTGAGGAAGCTGACATTTTGGATCAGCGAAACATGTCGTGGGGTCACATGGCGCTTTGATGTATCCCCACTACTTGATCTACGACCTAAAAATCAACACCAAGGACTGGTAGCTATGCAATATTGGCTGATCCATTTTTTCAGTTGCATGAACTATGCTGAATTATGAACATGAACTATGCTGAACTTTATGCACATTGTGCAGGGATGAGCGTTTTTCAATTGCTGCTTAGTTTGTATGGCTTGATGTAATCTCCTGATGGACTGCAATTGGGTCTTGTTGGAGTTTTTGGTGGCTTCTCCTATGTGTTGTTTTTTTCAATAATCTCTTCAATCTGCGAGTGGGATTGTGGATTTTACAGAGAAATATTTGATATCACTGCCATTATTGAAGTCGCCTGCAATCTGGAACTAATTGCTTTATGCTATGCCTGGCTAAATCCTACTGGAAGCTCATCTTTACTGCTATTTAATTTGCATGCAGGAACTTTATGCTACGCTGCTATGCGAATGCTTCTGCTTAAAGCTCATGGATTTTGTATCTGGATCTACTAGTATACACCTTTTTAGGCCATTTCATGTGCACATGAGTACCAGAACCTTTTTTATTGGAGGACTGCAGCCTCCTTTAGGTCATGATCCTTGTGGGGATATATACTTTTAGTAATTGTATGTATTATGTAATTTTCTTTTTCTTTTCCTTTTATTAGCTTTTAATCAGATTTTTGCAATTAATTAATAAATTATACGTGTTTCTATATGCACCCAAGAGCCAATCCTCATTTTTTGTAGTATTTATATTTCCTTGTTGGCATGATGCATATGGAAAACTTTATAGGGAGAGTGTAGTTAGCTTTATTTATGTTATATATTTATTTCATATTTTTGCGTTTTCACAGTTGCCCTTCTCTTGTGTGCAATAGTGTGGAAAATGTTTTATGTTTCCTATTTGTATATCTGTATTATTTGACGATACTGCAGATCGTCAAATAATCAGATATCGGTAGTTGTGCTGACACACATTGTTACACATCTCCTGTTCCTCTGTTCAGGTTCATAACAACTGACCTGGCCTGGCTCCTGCACAACCCTGTACCCCACACCCAAAGATGAAAACTCTAGTCGGGCTCTTTCTGCCAATGCCTATAGCTCCTCCTAACCTCACCCCCGCCGATATAGCAGAGTGTGGTAACGGAGCATCATACACTTACTCCAGCAGAGGGATACCTCCTCCTCTGTCCTCTCTTCAAGCCCAGCATACAGTCTATCTCCTTGCGGCTGCTGTCGATGCATATTATGTGCTATGCATTAGGGAGTTGCAGAAAGATAGTCTCACTATGGCACAGCTGAAGAGGAGGACATGTCATTCTGCTAAAAGCCAGGAATGTATGATGCTCTCCGGCCTCATTCTGAACCTAACCAGGAGCAGGCCCCTTATTTCCACAGGCACTGGCGCACGGAAGGGGTTGTTCCGGGTGTCTCCAGTACAGGGCTTCGGGAGCCATCTTGCCGTAGCCCTGCACTCTGCCTGTCAGCGCGGGAGATGTGCTGCAGGAGGATCATCGGGGAGCTGGTGCCAGATGCCAGGAGAGGAGAAGACTTCTGTCAGGTAAGTGATTTGTTTTTTTTTCACAGGTGCATTTTTTTTCTAGTTTCTGCTGCCCAGATTACGATTTTCAGGTGTCTGCTGCCCACATTGCGATTTTCAGGTGTCTGCTGCCCATATTACGACTTTCAGGTGTCTGCTGCCCATATTATGATTTTCTGGTCACTGCTGCCCACATTGCGATTTTCAGGTGTCTGTTGCCCACATTACGATTTTCAGGTGTCTGCTGCCCACATTACGATTTTCTGGTCACTGCTGCCCACATTGCGATTTTTAGTTGTCTGCTGCCCACATTATGATTTTCAGGTGTCTGCTGCCCACATTGCGATTTTCAGGTGTCTGCTGCCCACATTACGATTTTCAGGTGTCTGCTGCCCACATTACGATTTTCATGTGACTGCTGCCCACATTACGATTTTCTGGTCACTGCTGCCCACATTGCGATTTTCAGGTGTCTGCTGCCCACATTACGATTTTCATGTGACTGCTGCCCACATTACGATTTTCTGGTCACTGCTGCCCACATTACAATTTTCTGGTCACTGCTGCCCACACTGCGATTTTCAGGTGTCTGCTGCCCACATTACGATTTTCAGGTGACTGCTGCCCACATTGCGATTTTCAGGTGTCTGCTGCCCACATTGCGATTTTCAGGTGTCTGCTGCCCACATTACGATTTTCTGGTCACTGCTGCCCACATTACGATTTTCTGATGACTGCTGCCCACATTGCGATTTTCAGGTGTCTGCTGCCCACATTGCGATTTTCAGGTGTCTGCTGCCCACATTACGATTTTCTGGTCACTGCTGCCCACACATTGCAATTTTCTGGTGCCTGCTGCCCACATTGTGATTTTCTGGTGACTGCTGCCCACTTTACGATTATTTTCTGATGACTGCTGGCTGCTGCCCACATTACGATTATTTTCTGATGGCTGCTGCCCACATTACGATTATATATATACACTGGCTGTATGCAGGGGGAACTGGCTATATACACTGGCTATATGCAGGGGGATCTGGCTATATACACTGGCTATATGCAGGGGGAGGCATCTGGCTGCATACAGTGGGTATATGGGTATATACAGGGGGGGGATCTCTGGCTATATATACAGGGGGTCTGACTATATACACTGGCCATATATACAAGGGGGATCTGGCGAAATACAAGGGGGAATGTACTGAACGGGGAGTTATCTGGCTATATACTATAAATGGGGATCATATGGTTACTTATCCTAACTGGGGGGGCCTCATCTGGCTACCTGTGTGATAAATGGGGGTCATCTGGTCACCTATACTAAAGAGGGGTGGGGTAATTTCGTTATCCATAATAAAGGAGGGTTAACTGGCTACTTAATCACTGCCACATTATATATATTTTGGCGAGACGCTACTGCATCATGTGTATTTTGTAGGGAAACACTGCGCATTGTGTGTATTTTGTGGAGAAATGCTGTGCATCATGTGGATTTTGTGGGCAAACGCATGCGCGGTAGTGTGCGGCTTGCCAAAAGAGACCTATCAGGAACCCCCCCCCTTGAAAATCCTGGATTTGCCCCTGACAGGCCCCCTCCCTATGATGTAAAACGAATGGGTGAAAAGCGCTGCATACTACTTCACAGAAGTCAAACAGTTCATCAGACTCCTATGTCCATGACAGTTCATCACATAGAACACAGTTCAACCGATGGTATGGCCACAAATATAGTTCATCTAGGACAGTGACTGCTAGGGATCAATCCCCCCTTCAGGTCACCATTCACCGGATACAGCGGCCTATATGGGCCCGTCACAGCATCTGAGGTATTGGCCACCTCACAGTCTCTCGATCCAATGTAGATCTCACGTGTGTGGACAGGATCTCCGCAGTTCCAATATAGTCCAATACCGATAGTGGCACCAAAGGAGAGACAAAAACGCTCACATAGCGTAAAAAATATCTAAATTTATTGTTAAAATTGTTATACAGTGGGTTGCAAAAGTATTCGGCCCCCTTGAAGTTTTCCACATTTTGTCACATTACTGCCACAAACATGCATCAATTTTATTGGAATTCCACATGAAAGACCAATACAAAGTAGTGTACATGTGAGAAGAGGAACCAAAATCATACATGATTCCAAACATTTTTTACAAATCAATAACTGCAAAGTGGGGTGTGCGTAATTATTCGGCCCCCTGAGGCAATACTTTGTAGAACCACCTTTTGCTGCAATTACAGCTGCCATTCTTTTAGGGTATGTCTCTACCAGCTTTGCACATCTAGGGACTTGCCCATTCTTCCTTGCAAAACAGCTCCAGCTCAGTCAGATTAGATGGACAGCGTTTGTGAAGAGCAGTTTTCAGATCTTGCCACAGATTATCGATTGGATTTAGATCTGGACTTTGACTGGGCCATTCTAACACATAGCTATGTTTTGTTTTAAACCATTCCATTGTTGCCCTGGCTTTATGTTTAGGGTCATTGTCCTGCTGGAAGGTGAACCTCCGCCCCAGTCTCAAGTCTTTTGCAGTCTCCAAGAGGTTTTCTTCCAAGTTTGCCCTGTATTTGGCTCCATCCATCATCCCATCAACTCTGACCAGCTTCCCTGTCCCTGCTGAAGAGATGCACCCCCCGAGCATGATGCTGCCACCACCATATTTGACAGTGGGGATGGTGTGTTCAGAGTGATGTGCAGTGTTAGTTTTCTGCCACACATAGCGTTTTGCATTTTGGCCAAAAAGTTCACTTTTGGTCTCATCTGACCAGAGCACCTTCTTCCACATAGTTGCTGTGTCCCCCACATGGCTTGTGGCAAACTGCAAACGGGACTTCTTATGCTTTCTGTTAACAATGCCTTTCTTCTTGCCACTCTTCCATAAATTCCAACTTTGTACAGTGCATGACTAATAGTTGTTCTATGGACAGATTCCCCCACCTGAGCTGTAGATCTCTGCAGCTCGTCCAGAGTCACCATGGTCCTCTTGAGTGCATTTCTGATCAGTGCTCTCCTTGTTCGGCCTGTGAATTTAGGTGGATGGCCTTGTCTTGGTAGGTTTACAGTTGTGCCATACTCCTTCCATTTCTGAATGATCGCTTGAACAGTGCTCCTTGGGATGTTCAAAGCTTTGGAAATCTTTTTGTAGCCTAAGACTGCTTTAAATTTCTCAATAACTTGATCCCTGACCTGTCTTGGACCTGTCTGGTGTGTTCTTTGGACTTCACGGTGTTGTTGCTCCCACTATTCTCTTAGACAACCTCTGAGGCCCTCACAGAGCAGCTGTATTTGTACTGACATTAGATTACACACAGGTGTACTCTATTTAGTCATTAGCACTCATCAGGCAATGTCTATGGGCAACTGACTGCACTCAGATCAAAGGGGGCCGAATAATTATGCACACACCACTTTTCAGTTATTTATTTGTAAAAAAGGTTTGGAATCATGTATGATTTTCGTTCCATTTCTCATGTGTACACCACTTTGTGTTGGTCTTTCATGTGGAATTCCAATAAAATTGATTCATGTTTGTGGCAGTAATGTGACAAAATGTGGAAAACTTCAAGGGGGCCGAATACTTTTGCAACCCACTGTATATGACAGTAAAAATTATGTCAACTGACACAGAAATAAAAACTATTGTTAGAATGCACGGCGGTATACAATGTAATCCTAAGGCTGGGTCTAACAGGGTACTGCGAAGATATACTTGCGTCCAACAGATTTGTGTAAGGGAACGTGGAAAAGCCGCTGCATGTACTGACAGCAAGGTGGCTGATTCCGCGTCCAGCGCGGCGGTTTGCACGTAGCAGCATGCGTCTGGTGTGGCTGGGTCTGTTAGTTCACACAGATTCAGGAATACGCGCGCGCACGCTGAGAGGCAGTACTTTTATGACAAGCCAAGGAAGGATCAGCTGACCAAGCGGGTCAGCTGACCTCAGAACAAGTGACTATTGGTCAATCAATGATGGGTGGCGCCGGAGAGCGCTGCTCTATATATAGTTACTTCTGCTCAGTCTCAAGTTGTCTGCCGTTGCGAACAATTATGTGGAAGCACTCAGACCTTAGTCAGATCCTGCAGTGTGTTTGAACCAGGAGGACCTGGGAATTCACACTGAGCCAGATTACTTCTGTTTGTCATTGTGTTATGTTTTAGAATAGAATACAGGCGCTGCTCCAACTCATAAAATCTTTCACCAGCTGCTCAGGAGGAAACCATATCCATAGTAGGTATCATAAATTCCAAGCACAAGAACTCCACAGCGCTAGGGTAACACCAGGGTATCTGCAGTACCACCACAGTGTATATATTCAGACAGTGACCATCACCAAAATAAATTCATCAAAGGGTCACTCACTGTCCTTGAAAGCATAACAATTTAATAAAATTCAAAAGATAACACATATACAATAGCTTACTTTAAGGGTCCTTTTGACAGGGACCCTTGATAAAAACAAGCGTGTAGTGTATACCAATACACAATCATAGATCTCACGTAATCTGTCAGTTTTGCCCAGTCTCCAGCTCCGACCGGTTTCGGCTTTCAGCCGTCGTCAGGGAACCTTGGTCAATCAATGATGGGTGGCGCCGGAAAGCGCTGCTCTATATATAGTTACTTCTGCTCAGTCTCAAGTTGTCTGCCGTTGCGAACAATTATGTGGAAGCACTCAGACCTTAGTCAGATCCTGCAGTGTGTTTGAACCAGGAGGACCTGGGAATTCACACTGAGCCAGATTACTTCTGTTTATCATTGTGTTATACTTCAGACTAGTTCCAGGGTGTCGAGGCTACGGACCTCACACCCAAGACTAGGGATACTGTGTACCATCATATTATACTCCAGACTAGTTCCAGGGTGTAGAGACCACGGACCTCACACCCAAGACTAGGCATTGTTGATATCTGTTATGACCTACTGCTTCTCTGACTATCCCTCTGCTTTCTGATTCGGTACCTTCGCATATCTGATTACCTGTTGCCAACCCTGCCTGCCTTTGGATACCGAATCAGCCTTCTGTCTTTGTACTTTGTCTGTCCGTGTGTTGCCGACCTGGCTTGCCCGACCTTGAGAGCTACCTCTCTCCTTAAGGGACTTACGAGGCCAAGTAAACAAAAAAAAATAAAAAAAGTTAGCTACCTGGATCAGCTTGTAAGGCACGGAGGATGCCGTCCGCACCCTCCGTGCCGTTCCGCCTGGTCCCCGCCGCTGAACAGGCTCCCCAGCCTGTACCAAGATGGCCGCCGGAGCTGGCCGAGGCCAAGTATACAAAAAAAATAAAAAAAAGTTAGCTACCTGGATCAGCTTGTAAGGCATGGAGGACGCTGTCCGCGCCCTCCGTGCCGTTCCGCCTGGTCCCCGCCACTGAACAGCCCCCCGAACGGTCCCCGACCGCGCGGTCCAGGTCGTGCTCCCCAGCCTGTACCAAGATGGCCGCCAGAGCTGGCCGCGGCTGCGCAGTCCGCATAGTCGCGAGTGCGGCTGCGCAGCTCTAAGGCCAACCCCCCGATCCACGCTACTGTTACGTCGGACTCCGGCGGCCATCTTGGTACAGGCTGGGGAGCACGACCTGGGCAGCGCGGTCGGGGACCGTTCGAGGGGCTGTTCAGCGGCGGGGACCAGGCGGAACGGCACGGAGGGCGCGGACGGCGTCCTCCATGCCTTACAAGCTGATCCAGGTAGCTAACTTTTTTTTATTTTATTTTTTTGTATACTTGGCCTCGTAAGTCCTTTAAGAGATAGTCTCCAGACCTGCTAGTGACACTCACTCACAGATCCTTCCTACCTTCAGCCTGGGACTCCAGCCCTTTTGGAGGTCTCAAGCTGCTGGAAGGTTTTTGCTCTTCTCAAAAAGCAGTATTGCCTACACTGCCAAAGACCACCTGCTCCTCGGGTGGTCTCACTCAAAGTCATTACTGTTGCACCAAA
Source organism: Hyperolius riggenbachi (assembly GCF_040937935.1). NCBI lineage: Eukaryota > Metazoa > Chordata > Amphibia > Anura > Hyperoliidae > Hyperolius > Hyperolius riggenbachi. The sequence continues at coordinate 122,738,939 of NC_090657.1, read as the reverse complement.
ACACTCATATTACATAGGTGTCCAGAGGTTAGCTCTCTGTATTATTGGTGATTCTGCAGATCATTAATAATCAGATATATATCTGTATTCTTGGTGATACTGCAGATCACCAATAATCAGATTATCTCTGTGTGCTGACACCGATCGTTACAATTTGCCTGTGTCCCCGCAATGAATGTCAGCCTTACCGCTAGCGTGCCCTGCCGAGATAGCTCAAAATTAGCGTGTACCGATGTTCCACGTCCGGTGACATCACTGTGATGATTTGCTCAGCTGCCTGTGCAGGCAGGCAGCTTTTTGACCATTGTGTAGATTTGCATGCTGCAGGACTCTGCAAAGAAGAGCTTCTGTCAGTTTTGCAGCTTGTGCTTGCTGAGGAATTTGCATACGTTGTCATGCAAATTGCCTGGCCACATTCATTGGAGGCGTGTACTATAAGTACTATGTGTGTCCCACAATGCTTTGCTGTTCATAAGGAGTCTTCCTGTGAAACACTCTGGAGAGTGTAAGCCATGCTCTTTGTTTGAAGATCAGCTTAGAGTTATTCCTGGAAACTGTGCTAGGCAGATTCCATAGTGCAGTTAGGATTGTTTATCTGTTTGTTTGTTCTGTTGCTGTTGTCCTGTCCCAGCGGTGGTCGACAGGAAATGGTTCTGATCTCTGTACTTGGAGTATAGCTGGTGCAGCGGTTGCTACCAGCTATCTCTTCTGTTCTGTCTCCTGGGATCGCGCTAGCCACTTTTCGCTAGCGCTGTGGATCCTTCTGTTCTGTCTCTTGGGATCGCGCTAGCCACTTTTCGCTAGCGCTGTGGATATTTCTGTTCTGTCTCTTTGGATCGTGCTAGCCACTTTCCGCTAGTGCTGTGGATCCTTCTGTTCTGCCTCCCTGGATCACACTAGCATCCTGCGCTAGTGCTGTGGATCCTTCTGTTCTGCTACTCTGTACCTGGATCGCACTCGCTTCGCGCTAGTGCTGTGGATTCTTCTGTTCTGTCTTCCTGGATCGCGCTAGCCACTTTCGCTAGTGCTGTGGATCCTATCTCTCGCTTGTCCCTGTTTTCGTGTGTCTGTCTTGTCTGCTACGACCGCTTGCTGGAGGCTCGGTGAGGTAACCGTTAAAGAGACTCTGTAACAAATTTTTCAGCCTTAGTTCTTCTATCCTATAAGTTCCTATGCCTGTTCTAATCTGCTCTGGCTTACTGCAGTCTTTCCTAACTGCACTGTCTGTAATAAATCAATGTATCTTTCCTCTGTCCTGTTTGTCGGGCTAAGGCTTGATTGTGTGGAATGTGCAGGGCTGCTTGTGATTGGTAGAAGCGATACACACCCTCTGCAGGCCTCCTGCACACTCTGAATGACTCACACACTATGCTTAGCTGAGCCTATTAGAAGCTGGTTAGTTTGTTTGTAAACACTGCCTAAAACTGTTAATTACAAGCCAGGATTGCAGTAGAGAGTGGCAGAAACAGCACAGAGGGGCACAGGAGAAAATAATGAATAGAATGGTATGCTTTTTATTGTAAGAATATTAGAGTACAGATTCTCTTTAAGCAAGCGTTCGCGTCCTCTGTTTCATGTTTGTCTGTCGATGGTTAGTTAGGTGTGCTTGTCTCTATTGTGCTTATCACGTGGAGACCGCGCATAACCGCGTGCACTGTTGCGAATGAGTGTGGTGTTCGCGGTTAGCTAGCGTTTGTTATTTTCTGCATCTCCTCATTGTATGATTTGCTGTGAATTTGCTATCCTCGTATTCTGTTCTGATCTGCCTTGTGTCACTTCTGGCAATCGCCTTTCTTGCGGTTGCGTTTCTGTTTCGTATCTGCTGTTGTGTGTGCGCGGTCGCGAGGTGGCGACTAGATTGGCGCACACACATACAATCTGTCCCTTTGCTCGTTCTCATTCGCAATCGCTTCTCTTGGGATTGCGTTCTGCGCTTCGTACAATTCCTGTCTGGCATTTGTGGAGGTACAGAGGATTGGTTCCTCTGCACTCCCCAGCGCCATCTGCTGACAGGAATTTCCCTCTACGGGTGCGTAGCACCTTTTGCTGGGTGCATGCAATGATACGCTTGTGGAGGATTTCAGCCGTATCAGCGCACGCGTTGTGCGCTGCTCACGGAGAAAGTTCCACAATCGTTACAGTATGAACAGCCCAACCCAAAACCCCAGTGTAGACGGAATTTCCGATTTGTACGATTTTGTCGACTATGGCTCTTGTACCTTTAAGAGATTTAAAAAACTTGAATCTGAATCAGCGGACGAATTTTTGTCTGAGTGCACGAAACTGTTAGCGAACCCTGAATTCCAATGCACCCCAGTGTCTACCTGGGCCCCCCAAATGGTCTACATTCTGTTGGGGGGCGAAATGTCAATGTGGGGTTATGATGTGTTAGATCATACCACCCTGAGTCAAAGACCCCTGGAATTCTTAGCCTTTTTAATTCACAATTGGCTGAGATTACCTCAATTACCATACCCCCTTAATGAGTTGTTGTCAGCAGCTCAATCAGCTGTTCCATCTACTCTTTCATCCATAAAGCAGCCATCCAAAGCCTCTAAGGCCACATACACACATCAGACTATAGTCTTTTGAAAATGAAAGATCACAGACCAATCTTACCACCCTTCATGTAGTATGAGAGCCATACTCTACACAGTCTTTTCTATGGAGCTGAACTCCACATCAGAAAAAAATCTTTGCAAGATGCTGCACACACAGATGCTGTACAGACACAAAAGATCAGTATCTGCAAAAGATCTGTTCCTGCCAAAAAAACATTCCTACAAATGCAATGATAGTCTATGAGATCTGCAGATCATCATACACACATGATTTAACTGACATTCATCTGCAGATCAGATCCACCAGGATGGATTTTCAGATCCGCAGATGATTGTCTGATCTGCAGATGAATGTCAGTTAAATGATGTGTGTATGATGATCTGCAGATCTCATAGACTATCATTGCAATTTGCAGGAATGGATTTTTGGCAGGAACAGATCTTTTGCAGATACTGATCTTTTGTGTCTGTACAGCATCTGTGTGTGCAGCATGTTGCAAAGATTTTTTTCTGATGTTGAGTTCAGCTCCATAGAAAAGACTGTGTAGAGTATGGCTCTCATACTACATGAAGGGTGGTAAGATTGGTCTGTGATCTTTCATTTTCCAAAGACTATAGTCTGATGTGTGCATGAGCCTTAAGTCTAAACGTAAAAGATCTAGGAAGGCTTCCCAGCGGAAAGATCCGTTGCCCATAGCAACCACAAATAAAGAGGTTATTTCTGTCAAGTCTGAAATGGGCAAAACCATGCAGTATGATAATGATGTTTATAATGCATCTGCTGATCAGTTTCCAGGTTTTTTGCCCCAATCCAAAGCTTATGTTGATCCTGCTATAGGTAGGATCGCACACTACATTAAAGCAGTTAAAAAATCTGTTCTTGTTCCTGAACTCCACCCCTATGGAGATTATCTGGATACTGGCCTGTTTGAACCCCCATTTGCTTCCTGGGATGTTGGGGCCTTGCTGGAGGAATTCGATTTTGATTGGAAAGCCTTTTGCGATTTTTACGTCGCAAAAAGCGAAGATGTCTTGAATGCTTGTCTTGATTCTATGTACCTTCTGATTGATTCCGATGAATGTGACAAGGATGATGTGGATCTGGTGATCTATGTATGGCAAACGGTTTTGGATGAGTTGCACACACACCAACCAATTGATTCCAATAAAGAGACATCGTTGTCGGATGATTGTTCCTGCCTTTCTGGGGTAAAGCATGAGAGTCTTGACTTTGTGCAATCTGAAATGAATGAGTATGCCGCTGTGGTTGATTCCTGTGCGAATCCTGAAGGATTCTCTCCTGACAGTGTGCAGTTTGAATCTGTGCGATCTGATGCCTGTTTCTCGGATGTTCCTGCAGATTGTGATCGGCATGAGTCTGCCGGTTTCCTCAAGGATGTGTGGGATCCTTTGTCATTTAGAAACAGATCTTTGAGATCTTCCATCTGTGACCCTGCTATGGGGAAAGTTTCTCGACTGTGCAGCGTCAAAAGTAAAATTAATGTGCCTAATAAAGTTTATCCTGTTGATGTCGCTATTTCTTCTGCAAATGAGTCTCTGTCTCACCCTGTTCTCACCTGTAAGGGCCCGTTGCCTGGGGACAGTTGCTTCAGCGTTTCGGTCCTAGATGCCTTGCAGTCTGCTCCGCAGATCGCGGAGGTTTGCGCTATGGAAGTGTCAGTTTCACAACCTAAAGTGATTTTTGATTCGCAGGTTTTGCGTCCTGGCTCCTCGGATTTGACATTGTTGGCCGAATCTAAGAGTGAGACAGCGCTTCGGTTTTGCGAATCTGACTCTGAAACATTGTTGCTGGGTCCAGAGAGAGTTTCTCTGAGCCTGCCCTGTACCATGAATAACAAAATGATGTCCAATCACACTGACATTTGTGAGTCCCTTTCTTGCTCTGAGGGAAGTGCTGATTCTGCACCCTGTACTCTGGATGAGTCAATGTGGCCTTGCTTAGAATCCCATGCAGTGTCCCTAGAGGCTCGTCTGAGTATTGCCACTATACTCACCTGTTTTTCTGCAGTTTTGGAGTTGCCAGCTAGTTTGACTGCTACGCAGAATTCTGGGTGCAGCGAGATTAAAGTTAAGGAGTCAGTGTGTGGTTCAGTGAATATTCCTGTACATTCCGTTCTTGATGATGAAATTCAGTCTCAGTTTATCTGAACATTTGAACATTTGTATAGCGCTTTTCTCCTTTCGGACTCAAAGCGCTCAATGGTGGAACCTTCCCTGGGACATCTGCCCTGTTCACAAAATAAAGTTCCAGTTTTGCCCTGTAACATGGATAGTACAGAATCCTTCTTAGAAAACTTGAAAAATGATGTTCCTGAGGTCTTGTTTGATGTTCTGGAGGTCTCCGAGTTCCTCCCAAAGGGTGCAGAACTTGTAGGAGATGTCTCCTGCCCCCCAAGTCCTTCTGAGGTGTTGCCCTCTTCCGTAGGCATTGCTGCCTTGCTGGCTACCTTTTCAGCTCTGGTGGAGCTTCAGTCATGTGTAGTCAATGATGATATTGCAGTCACAGAAATTTCCGAATTTGAATCCGAGTCTTCTTTTGAAAGTCCAGTGCTTGAGACCATTGCTCGTGATGATTTTCTGCCCGGTCCTGGTTTTGGTTTCCTCGTGTCGGACTCTGAGGTTGGCAGTTCCCCAACATGTCCTAATGTTTCTCCTGTGCTGGTGTACCCCAATGTGCTCTGTGACCCAGAAAGCCCAAGTGTGCCTCGGTTACCAGCATACTCAGATGCTTCCTCGGTGGAGACATGTTCTGATTTAGCCTGCCTGCTTGCATGCCCAGAAGTGGTCCCTGAAAGTCTTGATCTTGATGGGTGTCCTCGTAATTCTGAGTCTGGAATTGTCATTGGTTCCATAGGGGTTCTTGATAGTTCTCCATGTGAGCCTGGTGATTGTTCTGCCCTCTTGGGATCTCTGTGGAGCTTCAAAAGGTTCTGGGAGATTCCAACGGTGGCTTTTGTGTTGTAAGGGACACTTCGAACAGGTTTTGTGGCAGATTTGGTATTTTCGGACGCTCCTTGGAAGGTGGTGGGTATTTTCTGGAGGGTTTCGGTGGCTTCTTCTCTGGTATCCACAATCCTGATGGGTGTTACGCTGAGACTTGTAGTGCTGATGGGCATGTTTCGGTAGCTTCTGTTTCCGATGAGGTCGGTTTCGGGTGGACTGACTCTGGAATTGTACTTTGTCGGGCTGTCCCGACCTTCATGAGTCTTCAGTTGGAGTCTGTTGCTAATAGCACTTTTGAGGGTCATCTGGAATTCGACCCTGGAGGGGGGGGTACTGTGATGATTTGCTCAGCTGCCTGTGCAGGCAGGCAGCTTTTTGACCATTGTGTAGGTTTGCATGCTGCAGGACTCTGGAAAGAAGAGCTTCTGTCAGTTTTGCAGCTTGTGCTTGCTGAGGAATTTGCATACGTTGTCATGCAAATTGCCTGGCCACATTCATTGGAGGCGAGTACTATAAGTACTATGTGTGTCCCACAATGCTTTGCTGTTCATAAGGAGTCTTCCTGTGAAACACTCTGGAGAGTGTAAGCCATGCTCTTTGTTTGAAGATCAGCTTAGAGTTATTCCTGGAAACTGTGCTAGGCAGATTCCATAGTGCAGTTAGGATTGTTTATCTGTTTGTTTGTTCTGTTGCTGTTGTCCTGTCCCAGCGGTGGTCGACAGGAAATGGTTCTGATCTCTGTTCTTGGAGTATAGCTGGTGCAGCGGTTGCTACCAGCTATCTCTTCTGTTCTGTCTCCTGGGATCGCGCTAGCCACTTTTCGCTAGCGCTGTGGATCCTTCTGTTCTGTCTCTTGGGATCGCGCTAGCCACTTTTCGCTAGCACTGTGGATCCTTCTGTTCTGTCTCTTTGGATCGCGCTAGCCACTTTCCGCTAGTGCTGTGGATCCTTCTGTTCTGCTACTCTGTACCTGGATCGCACTCGCTTCACGCTAGTGCAGTGGATCCTTCTGTTCTGTCTTCCTGGATCGCGCTAGCCACTTTCGCTAGTGCTGTGGATCCTATCTCTCGCTTGTCCCTGTTTTCGTGTGTCTGTCTTGTCTGCAACGACCGCTTTCTGGAGGCTCGGTGAGGTAACCGTTAAGCAAGCATTCGCGTCCTCTGTTTCATGATTGTCTGTTGATGGTTAGTTAGGCGTGCTTGTCTCTATTGTGCTTATCACATGGAGACCGCGCATAACCGTGTGCACTGTTGCGAATGAGTGCGGTGTTCGCGGTTATCTAGCGTTTGTTATTTTCTGCATCTCCTCATTGTATGATTTGCTGTGCCTTTGCTATCCTCGTATTCTGTTCTGATCTACCTTGTGTCACTTCTGGCAATCGCCTTTCTTGCGGTTGCGTTTCTGTTTCATATCTGCTGTTGTGTGTGCGCGGTCGCGGGGTGGCGACTAGATTGGCGCACACACATACAATCTGTCCCTTTGCTCGTTCTCATTCGCAATCGCTTCTGTTGCGATTGCGTTCTGCGCTTCGTACAATTCCTGTCTGGCATTTGTGGAGGTACAGAGGATTGGTTCCTCTGCACTCCCCAGCGCCATCTGCCGACAGGAATTTCCCTCTACGGGGGCGTAGCACCTTTTGCTGGGTGCCTGCAATTATACGCTTGTGGAGGATTTCAGCCGTATCAGCGCACGCGTTGTACGCTGCTCACGGAGAAAGTTCCACAATCGTTACAATCACACGCTCAGCATGTCGCACCGTAGCTCCGCCCAACGCGTTTTGTTGCTAAGCACCTCATCGGGGAGTATATAAAGCTTTACGGAGTATATAAAGACGTACCACTAACTGTCCCGGAGCTCACAATCTAATCCCTAATCCCTACCATAGCCATATGTCTATTGTAATCTAGGGCCAATTTAGGGGGTAGCCAATTAACCCTTTCCTTACCATTTGTCTCTAACCCCTTAAGGCCTCTTTCACATCTACCAACGCATGCAGAAGCCGTTTCCTGCACACATTGAATAGCCTGCAGTGTGTTGTTGGGATGCTGCGGTATGATGCAATCAGCGGTGGTAGCTATGAATTCACCTGACAGAATTCTAGCGGTTTTATTTATGCAGGAAAAGCTGTCATATGTGTATGTATATATAAATATTAATAATCAATACAGTCCTTCTAAAGAAAGAAATAATTATTGTTAAAACCTATAATATAATTTAATACTCATAATTGGATTATTCTAGTTACAAAAAGCCAGAACATTCTTGTTTATGTTAGTGCATGGCCTTGATGTTGAAGATACTTTGTACAATAAACAAAGAAGGTGTTTTCCCAATTAGTTAAAAAGAAAATAATGCCATGTTTTGACTAGAGTTGGGCCGAACCTCCGATTTTAGGTTCGCGAACTTCCGCGAAAGGTTCGGTTCGCGAAAAATTTCGCGAACCGCAATAGACTTCAATGGGGAGGCGAACTTTGAAAGTTTTAAAAAATTCTATCAGCTGGAAAAATGATAGAAAACATGTTTCAAAAGGTCTAATACCTGGAGCCACACCTAATTGAGTGAAATACACATCACTGCTGGAGGACCCGCCCACCCTCCTCCAAGCAAGGTCCTTTATACCATTTGACTCAGTTGTCTGCCTACACTAATTAGTTATGGGACAGCTGCTACACACTCTGCTAGGAGGATTTTAATCTCCCTCCTCCCCTTCTACTCTTCTACCTATTCCCTCCTCCCTCCTACCGGAGGGAGGAGGGTCTCTTCTGCCAGGGAATTATACTATTTTAAAAACCAGTATACATCATACCATAGCTGGGAATCGAACCCAGATCTCACTGTGTGGTGGGCACATCACCCTAAGCACTGTACCACTACAGTAGTAAGTGAAGCTAGCCTAAAATGTACCATTTATGCTCAATGCAATAGAACCATTAGGTTGCTTAAAGGAGAACTGTAGTGAGAGATATATGGAGGCTGCCATATTGATTTCCTTTTAAGCTATACCAGTTGCCTGGCAGCCCTGCTGATCTATTTGGCTGCAGTAGTGTGAATCACACCAGAAACAAGCATGCAGCTAATCTTGTCAGATCTTACAAAAATGTCAAACACCAGATCTGCTGCATGCTTGCTCAGGGTCTAGGGCTAAAAGTATTGGAGGCAGAGGATCTGCAGGATAGCCAGGTAACTGGTATTGCTTAAAAGGAAATCAATATGGTAGCCTCCATATACCTTTCACTACAGTTCTCCTTTAAAGGGAACCTTAAGGGCCCATTCACACTTGAGCGTTAATCGCACGATTCCCGCTCACGGCAAACCGCTAGCGGTTCTGCAAGAACCGCTACACAATGTAGCGAATGGCAGTGTTCTCACTGCCGCGGTTGCGGTTAGCAATAACCGCAACCACGCTGCATGCAGCGGTTTGCCGGCGACAAACGTTCCGCGATTTGCGATCGGGATTAGCGTGCAAAGCACGCTAATCACGATCGCTCCAAAACCGCTGCAGTGTCCAGTGATTTTTCCACGATAATCGCAGGAAAATCACTCCCGCAAAACGCCGGCGGTAATCGCCGGCGTTCTGCGGTTCTAAGTGTGAATGGGCCCTAACTGAGAGTGATATGGCTGTTTCCTGTAAACAATACCAGTTGCCTGGCAGTCCAGCTGATCTTTGTGACTGCAATAGTGGCTGAATCACACCCTGAAACAAGCATGCAGCTAATCCAGTCTGACTTCAGTCAGAGCACCTGATCTGCATGCTTGTTCAGGGGCTGTGGCTAAAAGTATTAGAGACACAGGATCAGCAGGCGATTCAGGCAACTGGTATTATTTTAAAAGGAAAAATCCATATCCTTCTCCGTTTAGGTTCCCTTTAAGGATTTGTAGTATAAAAGCCAACTCACATTGGCTGGGATTTGAACCTGGGTCTCACTGTATGGTGGGCAAGCACACTAACCACTATACCAACTAAAGCTGGCCTAAAATTTACTATTTATGCTCAATACAAGAGAAAAAGTAGACAAGACAAATAACATTTATATCACACTTTTCTCCTGGCGGACTCAAAGGACCAGAGCTGCAGCCACTAGGGCATGCTCTATAGGCAGTAGCAGTGTTAGGAAAAGAGAGAGATATGAATCTACCAGGCTATCTGGGGTTCTCTTTGGACAACTGTTGAACACAAAAGAGAAGGCCATGTCTGGCTAAATATCTGTAAGCAGTGGCTGCATGGTGTAATGGATAAGGGCGCTGCCTCTGACAAAGGAGACCAGAGTTCAAATCTCAGCTCTGTTTGTTCAGTAAGCCAGCACCTATTCAGTAGGAGACCTTAGGCAAGTCTTCCTAACACTGCTATCTTGTCTAATTTTTCTCTTGACAACCATTGAACACAAAAGAGAAGGCCATGTCTGGCTAAATATCTGTAAGCAGTGGCTGCATGGTGTAATAGATAAGGGCGCTGCCTCTGACAAAGGAGACCAGAGTTCAAATCTCAGCTCTGTTTGTTCAGTAATCCAGCACCTATTCAGTAGGAGACCTTAGGCAAGTCTTCCTAACACTGCTATCTTGTCTAATTTTTCTCTTGACAACTGTTGAACACAAAAGAGAAGGCCATGTCTGGCTAAATATCTGTAAGCAGTGGCTGCATGGTGTAATGGATAAGGGCGCTGCCTCTGACAACCAGAGTTCAAATCTCAGCTCTGTCTGTTCAGTAAGCCAGCACCTATTCAGTAGGAGACCTTAGGCAAGTCTTCCTAACACTGCTACTGCCTATAGAGCATGCCCTAGTGGCTGCAGCTCTGGTGCTTTGAGTCCACCAGGAGAAAAGTGTGATATAAATGTTATTTGTCTTGTCTACTTTTTCTCTTGTATTGAGCATAAATGGTAAATTTTAGGCCAGCTTCATATGGTACAGTGGTTAGTGTGCTTGTCCACCACACAGTGAGACCCAGGTTCAAATCCCAGCCAATGTGAGTTGGCTTTTATGCTACAAATCCTTAAAGGGAACCTAAACGGAGAAGGATATGGATTTTTCCTTTTAAAATAATACCAGTTGCCTGAATCGCCTGCTGATCCTGTGTCTCCAATACTTTTAGCCACAGCCCCTGAACAAGCATGCAGATCAGGTGCTCTGACTGAAGTCAGACTGGATTAGCTGCATGCTTGTTTCAGGGTGTGATTCAGTCACTATTGCAGTCACAAAGATCAGCTGGACTGCCAGGCAACTGGTATTGTTTACAGGAAACAGCCATATCACTCTCAGTTAAGGTTCCCTTTAAAGGAGAACTGTAGTGAAAGGTAAATGGAGGCTACCATATTGATTTCCTTTTAAGCAATACCAGTTACCTGGCTATCCTGCAGATCCTCTGCCTCCAATACTTTTAGCCCTAGACCCTGAGCAAGCATGAAGCAGATCTGGTGTTTGACATTTTTGTAAGATCTGACAAGATTAGCTGCATGCTTGTTTCTGGTGTGATTCACACTACTGCAGCCAAATAGATCAGCAGGGCTGCCAGGCAACTGGTATAGCTTAAAAGGAAATCAATATGGCAGCCTCCATATACCTCTCACTACAGTTCTCCTTTAAGCAACCTAATGGTTCTATTGCATTGAGCATAAATGGTACATTTTAGGCTAGCTTCACTTACTACTGTAGTGGTACAGTGCTTAGGGTGACGTGCCCACCACACAGTGAGATCTGGGTTTGATTCCCAGCTATGGTATGATGTATACTGGTTTTTAAAATAGTATAATTCCCTGGCAGAAGAGACCCTCCTCCCTCCGGTAGGAGGGAATGGGTAGAAGGGAGGAGGGAGGTCAATTAAAATCTCCCTAGCAGAGTGTGTAGCAGCTGTCCCATAACTAATTAGTGTAGGCAGACAACTGAATCAAATGGTATAAAGGACCTAGCTTGAAGGGAGGGTGGGCAGGTTCTCTAGCAGTGTGTTTGACAAAAACATGTCTGCTGACAGTGATATGGAGGGTCAAAATTTTGCTCAATAGAGCATTATGGGGCGAATCGAACTTCCGCAAAAGTTCGCCTGATGCAGGCGAACGCGAACCCCCAAAGTTCGCCTGGAACCGTTCGCAGGCGAACCGTTCGGCCCAACTCTAGTTTTGACTATGATTGTCCTTTGGAATGTCAATAATAAGTTCCAAGGTTTTTGTATTGTCCCGTATTTAGGACAAATGATGCCACCTGGCGGTTTAATAGTCTTATAATTAATATTATTAATATTGTTTGTTATTTGTTATGAAATGCTGACCTCTGCTGGTTGAAATTAGATATTTATTCATCAGAAAGACAAATATATAGAACATTATTTTATATTAAGATTTAATATGCAATTATTTCTTATATGATTAATTGTTTTAAGAAGAATTATAGAATAAGCTTTATATTTAAATGAGTATATTAGAAGCCCTGTATGCTTCAATAAGCCTTAAATTGCTGAAAACTCTCACAGGTCTCGTTACAGTGTCAAGCTGACCAATCTCATGTCTGGGGAAGTACCAAGACATTTCAACCTAATTAGCAGTGAACACTTTATCAGAAATGCGTCATTAATGTGTAATGATCCGCTCAGCTGTCTGCACAGACAGACAGCTGTTTGACCATTCCTTAAGTCTGAGGGCTGCAGGTCTCTGGAAAAGAGACCTGTCTTTACTTTGCAAGTTCCAGACTTGCTCTGTCACTGAGGAATTTACATACACTTGTCATGCAAATTGCCTAGCCTCCTCCTTTGAAGGCTTGAGTATAAATACCATGTTCTCCCAGGATCCTTTGCTGGTCATGATGGTTTGTTACTGCTAAAACACTCCTGGAGTGTCAGCCTTGCTATTGTTTGTTAAAGATTAGCTTAGAGTATTCCTGGGGACTGCACTAGGCATCCCTCTAGTGCAGTCAGGTTGTATTATCTGTATTGCCTGTTCTGTCTTGTCTTGTCCTTGCGATTGCACTGTCGCCAGCCATAACCTGGATCGCACTTGCCCTAGCATTAGTGGCAGTGGATCTCTCTAGTCTATGTCTTGGAGTTTTACCGTAGCGGCAGTTGCTACTGGTTACTCCTTCTGCCTGTCTTGCCGTGTGGATCGCACTCGCTCTGGCAGAAAGAGCAGTGGATACTGCTAGGCCTATTCCTGTACTCGGATCACACTTGCTCTGGTGGAAAAGAGCAGTGGATCCTGCTAGCTCTGTTTCTGTACTCGGATCACACTTGCTCTGGTGGAAAAGAGCAGTGGATCCTGCTAGCTCTGTTTCTGTACTTGGATCACACTTGCTCTGGTGGAAAAGAGCAGTGGATCCTGCTAGCTCTGTTTCTGTACTTGGATCACACTTGCTCTGGTGGAAAAGAGCCGTGGATCCTGCTAGCTCTGTTTCTGTACTTGGATCACACTTGCTCCGGTGGAAAAGAGCAGTGGATCCTGCTAGCTCTGTTTCTGTACTTGGATCACACTTGCTCTGGTGGAAAAGAGCAGTGGATCCTGCTAGCTTTGTTTCTGCACTTGGATCACACTTGCTCTGGTGGAAAAGAGCAGTGGAATCTGCTAGCTCCGTTTCTCTACTTGGTTCACACTTGCTCTGGTGGGAAAGAGCAGTGGATCTTTCCTGTCCTGTCCCTGAACCCGGATCGCACTCGCTCTGGTGGAAGAGCGGTGGATCTTATCTGACCTATTCCTGTTTTCCGTTCGTCTGTCTGTCTGGAGCAAACGCTTGCGGTTGTCTGCGGTAAGGCAGCAGTTTAGCAAGCGTTCCCGTTATTTGTTCATTTGTGTTCATTCGTTAGTCAGGGTGACGTGCTTGTCTCTGTTGCGCTTAGCGTGCGGAGACCGCGCCGTAAACGCGCTTGTCACTGTTGCGCCTAACGTGCGGTGACCGCGTCTAGGTATTGTGTTTGTTATTTTCATTGACTTCCTCATGGTATGATATGCTGTGCCTTTCGCTCTGCTCCTGTGTTTTAACCTTTACTCTGGCTTGTGTCACTGTTGGCAATCGCCACTCTTGCGACTGCGTTCACACTTTGGTCTTCGCTGTTGTATGTCGACCGTTGCCGGGCGGCGACTAGATTGGTAGACATACATACATTCTGTCTCTGTGCTCTCTCCCTCGAGGGAAACCATCCTGCTCTGTATTGCCCCATTACGTACAATCCTTATCTGGCATCTGTGGCGGTGCAGATGATCTGTTCCTCTGCACTCCACAGCTCCATCTGCCGGTTGGAATTCCTCTCTACGGGTGCATTCACACCTTAGCTGGGTTCTCTTGTCCAAAAGCTTGTGGAGGATTTCCGTGGTGTTGGTGCGCAGGTTGTGCGCTGACCACGGAGATAATTCCACAATCGTTACAGAATGACATTGTTTAGTCTCAATGTCTGGGGCAGCCAGCAGACAAGATGGCGGGTGACGTCTATTTTTAATTAACTGCGTCAAATATGACCTTTTAATCAAATGTCAAAATGTCAGATGACGTTAATTCCCACAAGATAAGGTAATTAAGAATTTATAAACAATAATATTGTGATTTAGGTAGTCAAAACATAGATAGCAAGTTGACGCAGGAAGCTTTAGCCAATCAGAACCTGGGATCCAGGGAAATTCCAGATTAGGCAGCCATATTGCATCCTGCCCGTATAAAAGTAGGAGCTGAAAGCTCATAGTTTGCAGAAGCCCAACAATCTCCTGAGAAGACACATGAGGCAGAAGCTACCTTCCCACAAGTGGTTCTAGATGCTAAAGAGATGACAGAGAAAGGGGTAATATGCTTAATATTCTGGTGATTTACTTTATTAATTTTTCAGCATTAAGTTTTGTTAAGATGTTAGCAAGAAGTTTTTTTAGAAGTTGCTATTTCTTTAAGAAGATTACAAGTTTTACACAGCTACTAGATACACAGCTATTGATACAGATAAGACTACTTTTGATCTTATTCTACATCTTATTCTACATAACACAACTGTTATATTCTTTTTTGAATGTACTTAGAAGATTGATGAACGCTTGGCTATAAAGCCTTGATAAGATGGAATACTGTTAGAAGGAAACACTACTTAGAACTGTCCATATTTTGTATATATGCTGTATGATAAGCAAATACAATTTTTTATATAAAATCATATACTGAGTGCTCTGATTCATTTCAAGGTATACCGTCAATCTATAATTACTGTTATAGAGGGTTCTGATCCCGCTATGCTGGATTTACAGTATATGATAGCAACGCTTTAAAGGCTGGTCCTTTACTGAGTTAGCAATCATGAAAAAGGCAAGAACCGCTCAGGTTTTTGACACACCGGACGGGAAAACGCCAGTTCTCGACCATAAAAAACTCCCGGGTGCGTCGTACTGCAACGCATCGAAACGCAGCGTCAGGTGGGACTTTCATTTTACCTCGGTTAACACAAAGTTTCGACTTTGCGTTGAAACACAGAAAAAGGGCTCTGGTGTGAAAGAGCCCTAAGGACCAGAGACTTTTTGGTTGAAAACGGGGCTCACCGATGTCATGCAGCACAGACTCTTTGCTCTTGACATTCGTGCTGCTATCCCATTGCTGCAGCCCACGTGCTTTGCTGTCGCTAAGACAACAGAGCTCCATGAGACAGTCGGGAGCTGCTTTCATTGGGCACTGACCCTGTGATCATTGTGAGCTCATGGAGTTCTGCTGTTATACTAACAGCAGAGCGAGTGGGCAACCACAATGGTAGGGTGGCGGGATCGGTGGTAGCGTGCAGCACAGTAATTGAAAACTAAGCCCTGGCAGGGATAACCAGTCAGATTACTCAATTTGAAGTTGTAATACGCCATTTAAACCCCCATTGGTGATGTGGCTTTTGATTGTTATATAGTTCAAAGGGAATGAGTTCATGGTTATTCTGTTGGTTATTTTATTCTTTAGAGCAGGGGTGTCAAACTTCATCACATAAGGTGCCAAAATGTAAAACCTAGTCTAAGGGGCGGGCCAAATAATTTATTAAGATTTAACATTTATTGAACTGTCTCAAACTAAGTGGCAAATATGGAGGGCAGCTCCTCCCCCTTCTGCAGAGTAGTGCAGTGGAGTAGTTTTATATTTACCTTCCCCAGAGCTGCTTTGGAAGAAAATCTTTGAGATGAAATGTGGCCCATGGCAAGATGCTAGCCACATGAGTGGGTTTAGATGCCAAAAGGGGTCCCTATGGTAATTTTGCTGAGGGGTCCCATGGATTGCTGCTGCACCCCACCTCAAACTGACAGTGGCCTCAATTCAATATGTTTATCTCCTGTCTTTAATAACGTTTCTAGAGTGATCACCATGGTGATGAGGCATGTAGTATCCAGGAAACATTTTACCTCACGCAAACCTAAAGTTAACTCTTCTGTTAACTTTAGCTTAAAGTTAAGCAGAGATCTCTAAAATTAACTCTTGAATCCTTAAAATAACTCCAGAATTCTAAAGTTAAAGACAGGCTGTTAATTAACTGCGCGTGAAAATAACTACAGAGGAGGTAACTTAAGGAATGAAGAGATAACATAACTCTCTCAATGCGTGGTGGTAAGTTTAGTCTTGCCTTATTACAGTGGCTTGCAAAAGTATTCGGCCCCCTTGAAGTTTTCAACATTTTGTCACATTACTGCCACAAACATGAATCAATTTTATTAGAATTCCACATGAAAGACCAATACAAAGTGGTGTACATGTGAGAAGTGGAACGAAAATTATACATGATTCGAAACGTTTTTTAAAAATCAATAACTGCAAAATGGGGTGTGCGTAATTATGCAGCCCCCTTTGGTCTGAGTGCAGTCAGATGCCCATAGACATTGCCTGATGAGTGCTAATGACTAAATAGAGTGCACCTGTGTGTAATATAAGGTCAGTACAAATACAGCTGCTCTGTGACAGCCTCAGAGGTTGTCTAAGAGAATATTGGGAGCAACTACACCATGAAGTCTAAAGAACACACCAGACAGGTCAGGGATAAAGTTATTGAGAAATTTAAAGCAGGCTTAGGCTACAAAAAGATTTCCAAAGCCTTGAACATCAAACGGAGCACTGTTCAAGCGATCATTCAGAAATGGAAGGAAAATGGCACAACCTACCAAGACAAGGCCGTCCACCTAAACTCACAGGCCGAACAAGAAGAGCGCTGATCAGAAATGCAGTCAAGAGGCCCATGGTGACCCTGGACGAGCTGCAGAGATCTACAGCTCAGGTGGGGGAATCTGTGCATAGGACAACTATTAGCCGTGCACTACACAAAGTTGGCCTTTATGAAAGAGCGGCAAGAAGAAAGCCATTGTTAACAGAAAAGCATAAGAAGTCCCATTTGCAGTTTGGCACAAGCCATGTGGGGGACACATCAAACATGTGGAAGAAGGTGCTCTGGTCAGATGAGACCAAAATGGAATTTTTGGGCCAAAATGCAAAACGCTATGTGTGGCGGAAAACTAACACTGCACATCACTCTGAATACACCATCCCCACTGTCAAATATGGTGGTGGCAGCATCACGCTCTGGGGGTGCTTCTCTTCAGCAGGGACAGGGAAGCTGGTCAGAGTTGATGGGAAGATGGATGGAGCCAAATACAGGGCAATCTTGGAAGAAAACCTCTTGGAGTTTGCAAAAGACTTGAGACTAGGGCGGAGGTTCACCTTCCAGCAGGACAACGACCCTAAACATAAAGCCAGGGCAACAATGGAATGGTTTAAAACAAAACATATCCATGTGTTAGAATGGCCTAGTCAAAGTCCAGATCTAAATCCAATCGAGAATCTGTGGCAAGATCTGAAAACTGCTGTTCACAAACGCTGTCCATTGAATCTGACTGAGCTGGAGCTGTTTTGCAAAGAAGAACGGGCAAGGATTTCAGTTTCTAGATGTGCAAAGCTGGTAGAGACATACCCTAAAAGACTGGCAGCTGTAATTGCAGCAAAAGGTGGTTCTACAAAGTATTGACTCAGGGGGCTGAATAATTACGTGTTTGTGGCAGTAATATGACAAAATGTTGAAAACTTCAAGGGGGCCGAATACTTCTGCAAGCCACTGTATCTCCAGCATGATCTTAGTGAATTGAGACCAATGTTTCAACCAGAAACGGTCACTGGCATTCTACTCTGGTTGTACGAAGGCAATGTGCTGTTGTTGTTTTACTGCTTACAATGATGCACATTTGAAGCTCTGGAGGGCCACATGAAATGGCAAGGAGAGCCACATTCATCCTATGGGCCTTGTGTTTGACACCTGTGCTTTAGACGGTTCCAGCTGCTTGCAGGAAGGGCATATAAAGATCAGGGAAACCTCTGGACCAGGCAGAGGATTCCCCCTACTGAGGTAAGTATCTGACTATTTTTTTTGTTTGTTTGTTTTGAAGATTACAGGTACCCTTTTGGCAAATTCTACTGTATATGTACAGTATTAGCTAAAAGTAAAAGTAAGCACAACCATTTACAGACCCTGCTACTAGTGCATTTCTTATGAAGACTGTCTAGAATATTTGAGGTTTTAGAATACACCATTTCTTTCTTCCTTTCTTTCTTTCTTTCTTTATTTTTTAATACAATCACCACCAATCGCTGGTCAAAGAATGAACATTCCCTTCAACTTTCTCCAAGCTTATAAAGTGATTGCCTTTTTTTATGCTACTCTTAAATCTATCAGGGCCCTGTTGATCCCAGCACTGGTTAAAAATGTGAAGCCACCTCCCCGAGGTGAGGAAACTAAATAACCACTGGTACAATATATGGCATCGCTTCTCAATACAGTACAGCACAGTGGGCATAGTTTACAAAGGCAGCTCTACATATCTCCAGGCATCTCTAATGGCTATATCATAAGTAAAAACACCAAGAAAGCTGACCTGGATTCTTATAATTTGTTTGTTTTTATGTAGTAAAAGATTCTGCACCTCACCTGGGTCATGTTAAAGCATGGTGGGTTTGCTAAAAGGTTAGTATGTCATGATTTATGTGACTGGAGTCCCATATAGGTGTTGCATATTCAGTTCAGGTTTGCAGGATCACTGCAAAATATAGATATACTTTTCGGATTATAAATTTACGAGTTTTTTAAATCCATTGTAAGAGAATGGAGGGATCTTGGGGGCACAAGACCCAGTTGCTGACATGCAGGCCATATGGTTAACATCACACAAACTATAATCCTGTTCACTCTGGAAATAAACCCCATCTGGTGAGTAAATAGAAGGGTCAAGGTCAAAATAGTTGTATGGTCTGAGGAAGAACCCAACCCCATTGCCAGGAGTGGCAGTGTTTGGAAGGTCTTCAGAGTGGGGTATATGTAGAAATCCAACAGTGATCCAAGCTACCAGGTCCTGTGAGAAAAAAACAAACAAACAAATAAATTAGACGAAAGTTAGCTATAAATACAGTATATTATGCTCAGTGCATACAGAACTAGAGTATATCAGAATCAGAATCAGAATCAGAATTCGTTTATTTCGCCAAGCATGATTTGGGTCGTGCCCGGAATTGGTTTTAGCAGCACAGAACACCTTAGACTTTGTTTACATAGACACACTGACAATAGAAGAGAGCAGTAAATACAGCAAAAAAAACTAATCAAAGTAATCATAAGAAACAACATGACAGTAAGCAACTCATCAGCAGATACAGAGACATTTCAAGAGGAGCAGCACAGAGAGAAGTAGAACATTAGTATTAACACTGGTGTCAGACTACGTGGGTGCCTCCCTGGGTGGCAGGGGACCCCGAGGGGCTCGTACAGAGTTCAAGAGTCTCACTGCTGTGGGGAAAAAAGTGTCCCTGTGCCTTGATGTCTTGGTGGGGATGGCCCGGAATCTGCGCCCCAACGGGAGCCGTTTGAAGAAGCGATGGCCTGGGTGCGTCGAGTCGTTTGCAATCCTTGTTGCTCTGGAACACATCCTGGCCTCATGAATGAGATCCAGTGGGGGAAGGGGTTTCCCGATTATTTTCTCTGCAGCTCTGATGACCCTCTGGATTTTGTATCTGTCGCTGGTTGTGGCCCCAGTGTACCAGACGAGGATGGAGGAGCAGAGGACAGACTCGATCGTGGCAGAGTAGAAGGACTTTAGGAGTTCGTGGGCCATACCGAACTTTTTTAGTTGCCGCAGGAAGAAGAGTCTCTGCTGGGCCTTCTTTTGGGTTGAGATGGTGTTGGCTTTCCAGCTCAGATCGTCCGTGATGGTCGTGCCCAGGAGACGGACACTGGAGACTCTACTGACTTCGGACCCATTAATATGGATCGGGCGGGGGGTGGTGGTGCTCCGCCTTCTGAAGTCAATAACCATTTCCACAGTTTTGGTATTATTGAGCACTAGCTTGTTTTCCTTGCACCAGTGGCTGATTCTATCCACCTCCTGGAGGTAGGCCCGTTCATCGTTCTTCCTAACAAGGCCAACAATTGTGGTATCATCTGCGAATTTGATGACTTTGACGGAGTTCTCTTTGGATGTGCAGTTGTTGGTGTATAGTGAAAACAGAAAAGGTGACAGGACACATCCCTGTGGGGCTCCCGTGTTGGTTGTTCTTGGGCTGGATGCTATGTTTCCAAGTTTCACAGTTTGGGACCTATTCGTAAGGAAATCCGTGATCCAGCAGCGGAGGGTGGGGTGGACACCGAGCTCCACTAGGTTATCATGCAGTATCCGTGGGCATATGGTGTTGAATGCCGAGCTGAAGTCCAAGAGGAGCACTCTGGCATATGAGTCCGGTCTGTCCAGGTGGTCTGTAACGAACTCCAAACAGATGTTGATAGCGTCATCCTTGGACCTATTTGCTCTATACGCAAATTGGAGTGGGTCCAGGCGGTGCAGAGTGGAGTGCTTAAGAAGGGCTAGGACCGCTTTCTCGAAAGTTTTCATGACAACAGAAGTGAGGGCCACTGGTCTGAAGTTGTTTAGGTCTCGAGCCCCCTGTTTTTTTGGAACAGGGATAATGGTGGACTTTTTGAAGCATGAAGGGACCTTGCCTTCCCTTAGGGACTTGGAGTATATGGAAGTGAGGATGGGGGTCAGCTGCTGTGCGCAAGCTTTCAGACAGGCTGGAGACACACCGTCTGGACCCGAGGCTTTTCTGGTGTTTAGCATGGACAGGTGGTGCAGCACCTCATCCTCACTCACCGCTGGAGGGGGAAGGCTTGTGCTTGCAGGGAGGAGGATAGAGGGTGCAGGGGGCCCCTGCGAGTCCATTGGGTTTTCGAACCTGCAGTAAAAGCTGCTGAGTTCCTCAGCTAGCTCTGAGTTTGGTGTTACATTGTGAGGTGCAGGCTTGTAATTTGTGACCGTCTTGAGCCCCTTCCAAACAGCCCGTGGGTCCCTTGAGCTGAGGTTCTCCCTTACCTTTCCTGCGTACTCCCTAAACTGAGACATATGTAACTTCTACCTGGTTCACAAACTAAATAGGAAGTGTAGGTTTGTTCTTAACCTGAATCTGGATGTAACTTAAAATACTGTGCTACCACTTTCCTCTGTGCCTCCTCTGTCCCCCTATGCCTCCAGTGTCTCCCTCAGTTCCACCTATGACTTCCTGTGTCTCCCTTTCTGCCTTCAGTCCTCCGGTGTCCCCTACTGTCTACCTGTGCCCCCTCCTGAACCATTTCCCCCTCTGTTCCTCTTTCAATTCCCCTCTCCCTCCTTCTGTTGCCCCATGTGCCTTCTATTTATCTCTGTTATTCCTTCTATGCCCTGTGGCCCCTTCTGTCCCGCTCTGTGCCTCCTTCCACTCCATTGCCTTCATTGTGGAAGTGGTATAATTATGACAAGTTGCGGTGTTTAGAGCAGCAGCTCGTTCGTACCACAACCTGTAATAAGCAGAGGATTTCCTGTATCACGACTCAAGCAAATGTTCCTGGCAGGGCCGGCCCGCTCATGAGGCGGGGTGAAACGTTTGCCTCAGGCGGCAAACTTCTAGAGGTGGCACCCGCCCGTCCGTGGGTGCGGGGGGGGCGGCCGCCGAGCCGGAGGGGTAGCGGGCAGGACGGGGGTATTGGGCCTAGCGGTGGGGAGGGGGGTCGGTCCCCCCCTCCCTCACCTGGGTCCCCCGATCTGCGCTCCCCTCCAGCTGTAATAGGAAGCAGCCGATGCTCAATCGTAAGAGGCACAGGCGGGAAGGACTCACCTTATCCGCGTTCCAGCGTGCGCTCCACTGACGTCACTTCCTGCATCGCCGTCCACTTACATTATAGTGGGCTGCGATGCAGGAAGTGACGTCAGTGGAGCGCACGCTGGAACGCGGATAAGGTGAGTCCTCCCCGCCCGTGCCTCTTACTATTGGGCATCGGCAGCTTCCTATTACAGCTGGAGGGGAGCGCAGATCGGGGGACCCAGGTGAGGGAGGGGGGGTCCGACCCCCCTCCCCAACGCTAGGCCCAATACCCCCGTCCACGTGGGGGGGGGAGGGGGCAGCGGCAATTTTTTTTATAAATTTGCCTCAGGAGGCAAAAAGTCTAGGGCCGGCCCTGGTTCCTGGATATTTGCATTTTTCTGGATTTTGTTCTATATATTATATATTGACACAGTTTTGGGTTTTGTTCTTGACTTTTGCATGTTATAATTGCATTTTTAACCCAAAGACTGCCAGCTAAATTTAAAAAAAGCTTCATCCCAATGCCAGCCACATTTTACTTGTGTTTATCTTGCCCAAGTCTACATGTTCCAAAGTCTACTTTGATCAGTAGGGATTGTTATTGAGGGGCAAATACATTTGAGATGATACAAACAACCTGCTGTTCCTGTCGCATTTTGTTGCACTCCCCCTTCCTGCGCTCCCTCCAGCTTAGTGTATATACAGTAGCACAGCGTCTGCTCATCGCTCTGCCTAGGGCCCGACATCTCCTCCTACATGTAGCATAAAATTACACAGAACATGAGGAAAGTGAGATGCTAGCACTAGAGGGTGCAGGAGACAGGCAGGATGGTCTCACAGGCACAGCCCCGGACTCCGGCAGGGGCAGGAGCTGTGCTATTCTCTGCATTTACACACCGGGCTGGGGGAGTGCAGGAGGGGGATGGGGACAGATAGTGTCACAAAGGGACATAAGGAGGCACAGGGGGCACAGGGAGGAAGAAAGGGGGACAAAAGGAGCCTAGGCACAGTGGGACAGAGGGATGCACACGGGTTGCAGAGGAAGCACAAGGGGACAGAATGAGGTGTAAGGGGACACAAGGAGGCATGGGGACAGAGGGAGGCACAAGAGGAAAGAAGGAGGCTTGAGGGTCAGATAGAGGTACAGGGGGACTGAAGGAGATACAGGGGGGGGGGGCAGAAGAAGGCACAGGGAGACATAGGGAGGCACAAAGGGGGATAGAATGAGGCAGAGAGGGACTAAAGGAGGAACAGGGGAACCGAAGAAGGCACAATGGGGAATAGAAGATAAGGGGATGCAGAGGGGCAGAGGTAGCATAAGGGGGCAGAAGGAGGCACAAGGGAATGGAAGGAAGCACAGTGGTACCAAAAGAGGCACAAAGGGGCATAGAAGGAGGCACAGGGGGATTATGGGAGACACACAGGGCAGAGGTGGCACAAGGGGACCAAAGGAGGGACAAGGGGACAGAAGCAGGCACAATGGGATAGAAGGGGGCACAAAGGGGACAGAAAGATGCACAGGGGTGGTGGTGCCTGCCTGCAACTTACATTATCAGGACCTTGTGATTTCTGTTCTCAAGTGGCCTGTGATGCATCTGCTGCTCAGAACACTGGACTTCCTGCAGCTGTACAAAGGCAGCAGAAGCAGGTGATAGAATAACCTGTGGGGTGGGGCTTAATGCAGGGGAATGGTCCCCCTCAAGGGGATAGAGGGAGAAACAGTGGGGCAGAAGGAGGAACAAAGGCCAGAAGGAAAAACAGGAGAGCTGAAGGAGGCACAAGGAGACGGAATGAGGCACATGGAGACAGAAGGAGGCACAAAGGGGAACAGAAGGCGGCACAGGGCAGCAGAGGTAGCACAAGGGGACAGAAGGAGGCACGGGGGACTGAAGGAGACATAAAGGAGGCACGGGGACAGAAGGAGGCAAATTGGAGCAAAGGTGGCACAGGGAGACAGAAGGGACACAGGGAGACATGAGGAGGCACAGGGGGACAGAAGGTCGACACAGTAAGACAGATGTATGGGTGTAATTATCAGTGGTATATCTGATGATCAGAACGAACTCTATCAGCACAATAGTCAGTATTTTACTCAGAGTGTGATCACACGTGTTTAGAGTGCACAGTAACACACAGGAGTACTCCTATGTGATGGCCCGTAGTGGCAGGGACTATCACTAGTTACAGAGTGGTCGTACAGGCAGTGTCAGTAACAGGACAGTCAGGCAGCGGTACAAAAAAGTCAGGCAAAATCGTAGTGAGTAAACAGGCTGGGGTCGGTAACAGATCAGATGGGCGAAGGTACAGAATCAGAAGGCTAAATCAGAGTAGAGGTCGGGCCGAGGTCGGCAGCAGATCAGATTGGCAGAGGTACAGAATCGAGAGGCAGAGAGTAATCAGAGGTTCAGGCAAAAGGTCATACACAGTAAATCAATATACAATAATATATTTCTCCTAAGCTAAGTGTGAATCCCCGGGGTCCTGCCGGATCAAGCACACACGGATCTGACTAAGGTCTGAGAGCTTTCACTGCAAAGTTTCAGCAACAGCAGACAACGAGCCACTGACAGCACAGGGCTTAAATACAGACAGGCAATTCCAAATGGTCCGCCCAGCGAACCCCGGCCTATCAGCAGCGAGAGTCAGACCACCGCTGTCAGCTGACCGGCAGGTCAGCTGACCCGCCTCCTCAGCGCATAAAGGTCCTGTCTCCTGGTGCGCGCGTGCGCTACTCTGCTCTGATGCAACCTGGAGAGACCTGCTCTGCCGGAGGGAGATGACTGAGAGGACGCAGTGAGGCCCGTGGTGACGTCAGATGCGGGAGCGGCGGCCTCACCGCTCCCCGCTGCAAAGGTAACTAAATCACTCCTAACAATGGGGCTGAGGTAGCACAAGGGGACAGAAGGAGGCACACAAGGGCTGAAAGAGGCACACAGGGGCACAGAAGGAGGCACAGGAGGACACAGGGAGGCACAGGGGGGCAGAGGTGGCAAAGGGGGACTTAAAAAGGGATGAAGGGGGACAGAAGGAGGCACAGGGGGACAGAAGTACACACAAGGGGGCAGAGGTGTCATGGGGGACTGAAGGAGGCACAAAGGGGACAGACGAATGCATGGGGTGGGGGAAGAGTTGCAAACATGTGACACAGCAAACATGTGGAAGAAGGTGCTCTGGTCAGATGAGTCCAAAATGGAACTTTTTGCCAAAATGCATAACGCTATGTGTGCCGGAAAACTAACACTGCACATCACTATGCCACACCATCCCCACTGTCAAATATGGTGCACAGAAGAATGCATTGGGTGGGGGAAGAGTTGGCAAAGATGGACACAGTGGCGGCTGCCTGCAACTTACACTATCCAGATCTTGTGATGTCTGCTCTCAAGGGACCAGCGATGTTGCTGCTCCTCAGGACACCGGAATTCCTGCTGCTGCACACATGCAGCAGAAGCAGGTGACAGAACACCCATGGGGGTGGGACTTAATCCAGGGTGTGACTTCATTCAGAGGCCGGGCTTAATCCAGGGGCATGGCACCTCCCAGGACCAATGGCACGCCAGGCAAAGGCCTTAACTGCCTTTGCCTAAAACAGCCTTGTCATGGGGAAAAAAAATGGGTATAGTTGATGGCAGGTGGAAATAGTTTTTTACTAAAATACATGGATGCTGAAACACCTACAGTATAGACCTATGCAGCTAAATGGTTGATTATAGAAAATAGGATACAAATCTTCAATATAATCATGTTTTGTCTGCAGAGAGCTCAAAGAAATATAAAACAGTAATTTCAGAATATATGAAAAAGGGGAGAACCACCTTCAGCTGATGCTTAGCCCTAAGCTGAAACACACACACATATATATATATATATATATATATATATATATATATATATATATATATATATATATATATATATATATATATATATATACACACACAGTGGGTTGCAAAAGTATTCGGCCCCCTTGAAGTTTTCCACATTTTGTCACATTGCTGCCACAAACATGCATCAATTTTATTGGAATTCCACGTGAAAGACCAATACAAAGTGGTGTATATGTGAGGAGTGGATCGAAAATCATACATCTTTCCAAACATTTTTTACAAATAAATAACTTCAAAGTGGGGTGTGCGTAATTATTCGGCCCCCTGAGTCAATACTTTGTGGAACCACCTTTTGCTGCAATTACAGCTGCCAGTCTTTTAGGGTATGTCTCTACCAGCTTTGCACATCTAGAGACTGAAATCCTTGCCCATTCTTCTTTGCAAAACAGCTCTAGCTCAGCCAGATTAGATGGACAGCATTTGTGAACTGCAGTTTTCAGATCTTGCCACAGATTCTTGATTGGATTTAGGTCTGGACTTTGACTGGGCCATTCTAACACATGGATATGTTTTGTTTTAAACCATTCCATTGTTGCCCTGACTTTATGTTTAGGGTCATTGTCCTGCTGGAAGGTGAACCTCCGCCCCAGTCTCAAGTCTTTTGCAGTCTCCAAGAGGTTTTCTTCCAAGTTTGCCCTGTATTTGGCTCCATCCATCTTTCCATCAACTCTGATCAGCTTCCCTGTCCCTGCTGAAGAGAAGCACCCCCCAAGCATGATGCTGCCACCACCATATTTGACAGTGGGGATGGTGTGTTCAGAGTGATGTGCAGTGTTAGTTTTCTGCCACACATAGCGTTTTGCATTTTGGACAAAAAGTTCCATTTTGGTCTCATCTGACCAGAGCACCTTCTTTTACATGGTTGTTGTGTCCCCCACATGGCTTGTGGCAAACTGTAAACGAGACTTCTTATGCTTTCTGTTAACAATGCCTTTCTTCTTGCCACTCTTCCATAAAGGCCAACTTTGTACAGTGTATGACTAATAGTTGTCCCATGGACAGAGTCTCCCACCTGAGCTGTAGTTCTCTGCAGCTCATCCAGAGTCACCATGGGCCTCTTGACTGCATTTCTGATCAGCGCTCTCCTTGTTCGGCCTGTGAGTTTAGGTGGATGGCCTTGTCTTGGTAGGTTTACAGTTGTGCCATACTCCTTCCATTTCTGAATGATTGCTTGAACAGTGCTCCGTGGGATGTTCAAGGCTTCGGAAATCTTTCTGTAGCCTAAGCCTGCTTTAAATTTCTCAATAACTTGATCCCTGAGCTGTCTTGGTCCTGTCCTGTGTGTTCTTTGGACTTCACGGTGTTGTTGCTCCCAATATTCCCTTAAACAACCTCTGAGGCCCTCACAGAGCAACTGTATTTGTACTGACATTAGATTACACACAGGTGCACTCAATTTAGTCATTAGCACTCATCAGGCAATGTCTATAGGCAACTGACTGCACTCAAATCAAAGGGGGCCGAATAATTATGCACACACCACTTTGCAGTTATTTATTTGTAAAAAATGTTTGGAATCATGTATGATTTTCGTTCCACTTCTCATGTGTACACCACTCTGTGTTGGTCTTTCATGTGGAATTCCAATAGAATTGATTCATGTTTGTGGCAGTAATATGACAAAATGTGGAAAACTTCAAGGGGGCCGAATACTTTTGCAACCCACTGTATATATATATATATATATATATATATATATATATATATATATATATATATATACAGTGCTGCTCAAACTCCCCGACCCCCCTCTGCCCTCTGCATTTTTTAAGCCTTATAACGCTATTTAGCGTTATAAGTGTAAGGCACACTGCCTGCGCCATTTTTTAACACTTGCTAAATAGCGTTGTATAATGTAAGTCTATGCGGCGCCATATTCAGAGCCGGGCCGACACAGAGGCTCACAAGGCTCCAGCCTCTGAGCAGCAGGTCAGCAGGTCAGCTCAGGACAGGGCGCTTTCAAATGCATTTCAATCCACAGGCAGTTCAGGAAAAAAAGGTTTTTTTTTCCCCTTGTCCTAAGAGAGAGAGTAAGGGAGCAAAGATAAAAAGCTCTCTGCACAGTTCTGCACAGTGCTCTCTAAAGACTGCATTTTCTCTACCTCTGAAGACTAAGAATTGCAGACAGTCCCTCTATTCAGTGCACACCAGTAAGGGCGCTCAGCTGGTCTGCAAGTTCCTTTGACATTTTAACTCTTAATCACTGACTTCTGTCAGTGAGTCATCCAGGGCTGCTGCCACACTCCCAGGATGGAGTAGTAATTCAGCCCAGTCAAGCAAGGCTGGCCAACAGAGATTGGTATTCTAAGTTGAACGGGAAAGGTATGTCCGTTGTGTGTGAGAGAGCAGCTCTGCGCCCAGGGCCGGCCCTAGACTTTTTGCCGCCTGAGGCAAACTTCGGAAAAATCACTGCCCCCCCAACCCGTGGGTGGGGGGCCGTCGAGCTGGAGGGGGCAGCGGGCAGGAAGGGGGTATTTGGCACAGTGGTGGGGAGGGGGTTCAGACCCCCCTCCCTCGCCTGGGTCCCCCTATCTGCGCTCCCCCTCCAGCTTTTAGTCGCTACTGGTAAGAGGCAGCTGGCAGGGATGACTCACCTCTTCCGCGTTCCAGCATGCGTTTTACTGTCATCACTTCCTGCAATGCCGTCCACTTACAATACAGTGGGCGGCATTGCAGGAAGTGACGACAATAGAATGCACGCTGGAACGCGGAAGAGGTGAGTCATCCCCGCCCGCTGCCTCTTACCAGTAGTGGCTAAAAGCTGGAGGGGGAGTGCAGATAGGGAGACCGAGGCGAGGGAGGGGAGGTCCGACCCGCCTCCCCACCACTGTGCCCAATACCCCCTTCCTGCCCGCTACCCCTTCCAGCTCGGTGGACCCCCACCCGGACCGGTTGCCGCGCCCCCAGAAGTGACGCCTGAGGCAATTGTTTCACCCCGCCTCATGGGCGGACCGGCCCTGTCTGCGCCCCCCTTCTGAATCCTGAACCTGTGTTCTAAAAAGTCAGGGAGACAGGCTGTAAAGCCTTTTGTACTTCTCCCTACCCCCTTCCACTCCTAGTACTGATAAGGACCTGGACTTACAGGAATGACATTTTCAGGGTCCTAATGCTGCTACTAGAGTAAAAGTAGCCATACATCTATTGATGATGGGCATATTCAACCAAGAGGCAAATCCCTCTCTGATCAAATCTAATTTAGAGAGACATTTGTCAGCTGCACATACACAGCAGGGCGATATGCACACATGGGGGCACATTTATACACTTGTGGGAACTGCGCCAGGGGTTTTGCCGCGTTCATCACTCCCAGCACTTTACAAAGTACATAGTATGTCACTGACTGTCCTCTGATAAGCTCACAGTGTAATCCTACCGCAGTCAGTCTATTGTCCTACTATATTATTATTATTATATATTTATATAGCACTGACATCTTCTACAGTAATTTAAAGAGTACATAGTCATGTCACTGACTGTCCTCAGAGGAGCTCGCAGTCTAATCCTACGGTAGTCACAGTCTATTGTCCTACCATTGTATTATTATGTACTTCTATAGCACTGACATCTTCTGCAGCACTTTCGAGAGTACATAGTCATGTCACTAACTGTCCTCAGAGGGGCTCACAATCTAATCCTACCATAGTCATAGTCTAATGCTTTACCATATTATTATTATGTATTTCTATAGCACTGACATCTTCTGCAGCACTTTACAGAGTACATAGTCATGTCACTAACTGTCATCAGAGGGGCTCACAATCTACTTCTACCTTAGTCACAGTCTAATGTCCTACCATATTATTTTTATTATGTATTTCTATAGCACTGACATATTCTGCAGCACTTTAAAAAGTACATAGTCATGTCACTGACTGTCCTCAGAGGAGCTCACAATCTAATCCTACCATAGTCATATTGTAATGTCTTACCATATTATTTTTATGTATTTATATAGCACTGACATTTCCTGCAGCACTTTATAGAGTACATAGTCATGTCACTGACTGTCCCCAGAGTAGCTCACAGTATTATTTCTACCATAGTTATAGTCTAATATTTTCACTATAGGATTGTTTGGGGGAAAACCAGTGGACTTACTAGTATGTTTTGAAGATGTAGAAGAATATGAAGTGTCTGAATGAAATCTGGGGGCACTTAGACCTGGCTACCTATACTGGGGGCACATACTGTATACCTGCCTACCTAAAAACCCATAGCAACAAAAAGACTTCAAGTGATCTTTACTACTGATGATTACTGTATGCATGCTTAATGCAGGGGCCCTAACCGTCCCGTTTTCGTCGAGACGGTCACGGGTTGGAGGAGGGGTCCCGCTGTCCCGGGATACCCCCCCCTTGTGTCCCGGCAGGCAGAGGAAGTGAAAAAAATGATTGAGGCCCCAGCCGGTGGATGCGGTGTGTGTGGGGCGATGTGTAAGATAATACTGTCCCTCCCTCCGAATGTGCCGCCCAGTGTCCCCCTGTATGTAGAGTTATGGTGACCATACGTCCCGCTTTACCCAGGACGCGTCCCGCCTTCGGGGGCGCTGTCCCAGGCTGCATGAGGTCCCCGGAAACATCCCGCTTTCAGCAGCGGGACGTCCCGGCCTCGGTACTCTGGTCACCGTACATGAACTAGCCGCAGCGTCTCATAGACGCTGTGCTAGTTCATTCCCCACAGCCCCACTCCAGCAGCCTGCATTGTCCTCCGGCAGGCATAGGCAGAGCAAGGCTACGGGAAGATGGCATCCGAAGGCAGAGCCCTGTACTGGAGACTATTTGTGTCTCCAGTACAGGGCTCCGCCTCCAGACGCCATCTTGCCGTAGCCCTGCTCTGCCTGAGACAGGGCCGGATTTACCATAAGGCACAGTAGGCACGTGCCTTGAGGCGGACCTTATGAGGCAGCGGCGGGTCCTTGAATGTCCCCCTGTATGTCCAAAGCGGGGAGTGCAATGTCATGCGGTTGGTTCTCCTGGGCTCCCCTGTACTTGGCAGCGGCGCAGCAAGTGTCCTCGGCGGCTGCCATAGAAACCCACATGGCTTGCTATTGCACGCTGCTGTATAGCGTGTTACACCACAAACCCCTCCATCTCTCCTGCCCCCACGCGCGAGTGTACACTCGCAGTGGCATCCCCGCACTGCAGTGTGCACATAGGGGTCCCCTAAAACTCCTGAATTGTGACCGCGGGAGGAGCCGGAGAAGTACTCACAGTACGGTGGCTCAGTGGCTGGAAGGCAGATCAGGCATGGAGAGAGCGAACTGCCTGTCTGCATAGACGCTGCAGCTGACGTCTTCCTAGGCTTGGCTCACAACTTCGGCGGTAGCATGTGGTAAAGTTTTTTCCTCTTTTCTTTCCTTTTGCTATCTGCGTGTGGGTAATGGGTGTATTGAGGGGGAGGGGGCTGTGGCTGTGTGTTGGAGTTTGAGGGAAGGGAAGGAAGATCTGTTGTTGCTTGTTTAAAGTTTGGGGATTATTGAGGGGGGGCTGTGCATTGGTGGTGTGGGTTTATTGGGGGAGGGAATTCTGTGGCTGTGCAGTGGTGTGGGTTTATTGGGGGGGGGGAGCGGGAGTCCTGTGGCTGTGTATTGGTGGTGTGGGTTTATGGAGGGGGGAGTTATGTGGCTGTACATTGGTGGTGTGGGTTTATGGAGGGGGGGGAGTTATGTGGCTGTGCATTGTTGGTTGTGGGTTAGTGTGTGTGTGTGTGGGGGGGGGTGGCTGTGCATTGGTGGTGTGGGTTTATGGAGGGGGGAGGGGAGTTCTGTGGCTGTGCATTGGTGGTGTGGGGTTATTGGAGGGGGGGGGGGGTACTGTGGCTGTGCATTGGTGGTGTGGGTTTATTGGGGGGGGGAGTTCTGTGGCTGTGCATTGGAGGTGTGGGTTTATTGATGGTGTAGATTTATTAGGGAAGAGGGTGGGTTCTGTGGCTGTGTATTGGGGGTGGGTTCTTTGGCTGTGTACTGGTGGTGTGGGTTTATAGTGTAACTAGGAACAATCATTTGTACTTACCTGTGACTTCCTCACCGTCCTTCCAAGCTTGTCTGTTTCTCCCCTGTCTGGCATGGTTAAAGCCGCCATTGGGCGTAGTCGCTCTCCACTGTGCATGCGTAGTCAAGAGGTGTGCGCCCACAGCTCTGCATGCACAATATTCCCAAGCTACCAGGATGGACAGTGAAAGAACAGGATGGTGCTACAAGGAGCCCATAGCCTACAGAGGACTGGAGGAAGTCCCAGGTAAGTATAAATACTTGTAGTTAGAAAGTTTTAGTCTTCCTTTAAAAAGGCATGCTTTATGGGAGGAGGGTTGTATGGAATTATTATTGTGCAGACCGAAGTCTGCCTGAGGGGAGGGTGTTTCCTAGGCCTGGGGCTTCCCTGCCCTAAAAGTGCCTTAGTGGTGAATGGAGGAGTGGGGCCAAGTGAGCTTTGTGGGGGGGAGAGGTTCTTGTCTAGGCTTCAAGAGGACTTTATACAGGGTGGCGTGCAAAGGATCCCTGCTACCTGCCATGAGCACAAGTTTACATGCAGATTTTGGCTGGTCCCCATGCGCCTCTTCCTCAATCCCTGCTGCATGTGCCCTCTCCAGCTTTATTAAAGCCTGTGTTGCCTGTATTTGCTGCTCTATGGGTAACGCTCTCATATGCAAATGCAAGCGATACAGGCTTCAATAAACCCAGATAGGACACACACAGCAAGGAAAGAACTAGAGGCACATGAGGACCAGGGATGGTCGTAGTCAGCCAACTTCTCTATGCTAAAACTACGCGTATTTTTACGCAAATACGCTTTGCAAACTACGAAATCAGAAACTTTGCTACGTTTGCATTCCGTAGACTATGCGTTAAAATATGCAAGCTTCGCGTAGTGCAAAGCGTAGTTGATGCAACCGCTTATGCCCTTATGCGGAAAAATTCCCGCAATAATCTGCTACCTATGTGCATGTACAGTA
This sequence comes from Hyperolius riggenbachi, assembly GCF_040937935.1. Lineage (NCBI taxonomy): Eukaryota > Metazoa > Chordata > Amphibia > Anura > Hyperoliidae > Hyperolius > Hyperolius riggenbachi. Next base: position 122,706,525 of record NC_090657.1, on the reverse strand, counting down.
TAAGCGTACATTCCACCTTCCAATGCGGAATTGTATGCGTATAAAAGGGCAATAATATTTCTGCGCATGAGCAATGATCCATACAGATGCAGTTACCGCACACGTAGTTGACTTCGCAATACATATGTCAACTACGCGTAGCGGGTGAAGCTTCGCATAGCGGGACTACGACTACTTGGAAATGCGGATGTGTAGTTCTTAAACTTCGCCTATGAACTACGATGCACAGTTGCGTACTACGACGCGTAGATTCGCGCTTGCGTAGTTTACAAGCAACCCTGATGAGGACAGGCTGGCCGGTGTTTTCCTGTATACTCGTGCTCATGACAGGCAGCTGCACCAGTCTTTTATGCGCTAACTTGTACTTACTTCATAAAGGCTGAGGGTGTGATTTCAGGGTTTGGCCTGACATGAGGGGCAGGGCTTAGGGTGCCAGAACTTTTGTGCCTATGGGCTCCTGAGCTGTAAATCCGGCCCTGGCCTGAGACTGAGTGCCTGTATGCCCGGGGAGCTGCACACACATCAGAGGCCGCTGAGAGGACTTCTGTCAGATGAGTACATGCTTTTTTTATTCCAGATGAAATGTGCCCCCATTGCGTTTTTGTGCTGTCATGTTTGTCCCCATTGCATTTATTTTGTACTGACATGTTTGCCCCCATTGCGTTTTTGTGCTGACATGTTTGCCCCCATTGTATTTATTTTGTACTGACATGTTTGCCCCCATTGTATTTATTTTGTACTGACATGTTTGCCCCCATTGTGTTTTTGTGCTGACATGTTTGCCCCCATTGCGTTTAATTTGTGCTGACATGTTTGCCCCCATTGCGTTTATCTTGTGCTGACATGTTTGCCCCATTGCGTTTAATTTGTGCTGACATGTTTGCCCCCATTGCGTTTAATTTGTGCTGACATGTTTGCCCCCATTGCGTTTATCTTGTGCTGACATGTTTGCCCCATTGCGTTTTTTGTGCTAACATGTTTGCCCGCAGTGCATTTATTTTGTGCTGACATGTTGCCCGCAATGCGTTTATTTTGTGCTGAAATGCTGCCCATAATGCGTTTATTTTGTGCTGAAATGTTTGCCCCCATTGCGTTTATTTTGTGCTGACATGTTGCCCGCAATACGTTTATTTTGTGCTGACATGTTGCCCATTGCGTTTATTTTGTGGTGTCTGGGGTAACTGTTGCTGCATTTATTATTTAATGGTCATAGTTGGCTATGTTTGCTGCTTTGGGGTTACGGTATACTATTAAATAGCATCACACAGTTACTGCACACCCATGATGCGAATCCTCGTTTGACCACAACATGGCGTAAACACTGATTTCTTATGCCTCGCTGTTACATCATTACGTTAGCTCCGCCCATAGAATGTCACGACCACGCCCATTTTTCGGCGCGGCGCGCGTGCAGGCACCACGTTTGTTGGCACGGCAGCTTCCCATTTTTCGGCGCGGCGCGCTTTGCGCTACCCCCCACCCCCTTCCCCCCCGCCGCCCTGTCCCAGGTTGGTACAGGTACAGTATTATCTTACACATCGCCCCACACACATCGCATCCGCCGGCTGGGGCCTCGATCATTTTTTCACCTATATATATATATATATATATATATATATATATATATATATATATATATATATATATATATTTATTTGACTAGGGGTGTGTCAGGGAGTGTGGTTGGGGGTGTGGCTTAAGTGTCCCGCTTTCTCATCTCAAAAAGTTGGGAGGTATGCTAATGCAGTCCTATGGAGTAGCTCACTATATACACTGCCATGTAAAGAGGAACAATAACTGGGAGAGACAGGCCACAGATCCATGTCAGTGACATAGTTGTGGTTGATGGGAACGGGGGGGGGGGGGAAGCACTTGGACAGCTCAGCCTCTGTTGGTGGTGGACCTTGTCCTGACCCTGGCCATATTCATTCCCCTGGCGCTGTGCGCCATTTTTAACTGTCACGAGCTGAAGCTGATAAACATGGTAGTAGCATACGGAATGGAATTTTGCAGAACTGTGAAGACAGCAAAAAGTAGATAGCTGGGTTGGTAATAAAACAGTTATGCACATCGTTGCTTTGGTAATTAGAGATAATTGCAATCTGCTAAGTATGATTACACATTTTTTCACAATTACAGCCACTCGTAATTACATTTTTAAAATTCTATTGATTTTGCTTAACCCATTTGTAATTTCGCGCCGACTTTATCGAATAATAGCAAAGCCCCCATACATGCTATTGTCACCAAAATTGCTACGTATGTTAAGGGAATAGTGGGAATAAGTCAAAAAAGGGGAAAAGAGTGGAAAGACAGCAAGGGCCCAGGACAGCTTACAGGTGGATTGAAAAAGACTCAGGTAAATAAACTGGGGACCTTAGAGTCACTTTAGATTCCCTTTAACCACTTGCCGACCGCGCACTCATACCACGCGTCGGCAAAGTGGCAGCTGCAGGACCAGCGACGCAGTTCTGCATCGCCGGATGCAGGCTAATTAATCAGGAAGCAGCCGCTCGCGCGAGCGGCTGCTTCCTGTCAATTCACGGCGGGGGGCTCCGTGAATAGCCTGCGGGCCGCCGATCGCGGCTCGCAGGCTAAATGTAAACACAAGCGGAAATAATCCGCTTTGTTTACATTGTACGGCGCTGCTGCGCAGCAGCGCCGTAAGGCAGATCGGCGATCCCCGACCAATCAGCGGCCGGGGATCGCCGCCATGTGACAGGGGACAGTCTGTCACTGGCTGCACAGGACAGATAGCGTCCTGTGCAGCCCAGATTGCCAGGGGGGACAGAGATGAGAGGGAGGGGGGAATTTCGCCGCGGAGGGGGGCTTTGAGGTGCCCCCCCCCCCCCGCAACACCCAGGCAGGCAGGAGCGATCAGACCCCCCCAGCACATCATCCCCCTAGTGGGGAAAAAAGTGGGGAAAAAAGTGGGGCGATCTGGTCGCTCTGCCTGCACCCTGATCTGTGCTGGGGGCTGCACAGCCCACTCAGCACAGATCAGCTAAAACAGCGCTGGTCCTTAAGGGGGGGGGGTAAAGGGTGCGTCCTCAAGTGGTTAAAGTGAACCCGAGGTTTAAAAGGAAACAAATATGGCAGCCTCCATATCACTTTCACCTTGGGTTCACTTTTAAGTGTACCCCAGCAAAATGTAATTTTTTACCCGATTTTAAAAAAACATATTTTCTTTGAACTTTTGAAATCGATTTTCTCAAAACTACAAGGACTTTTTGAAGTTTTTTTTTACTTGTTCTCACTGTTACCCTTTACATACATTTGGTAACAATTAGAGATGGCCCCAAGTATTCACCTAGCACCTACTTTGCAGTGAAGAATGGGTATGCACGTTCGCTCCTCAGGCTAATACATAGCATGTTCGATTCGCCCCTATTTATCATCATTGAGCTAAACTTTGACCCCTTACCTCACAGTCAGCAGACACATGGCAGCCAATCAGCCCGCCCCCCCCCCATGCAGGCAGGATAGTAATAAAAGTATAAACGTTTCATCATCATACAGTGGAGATGTAATGCGGCAACACTAAATTACATTACTGGATAGCAGAAAACAACTAAAATAAAACAGATTAACAACTATTTATAGCTGTATAGGGGTAAAAATACATCGGCCCTGCCAGGCCAAGAACATCCCAAAAGTTAGAAGTAGGTAAATTTAACTGCATGACAAGAGAGAAGGGGTAATTAAGAATACACTGATTGTGTCCAGGGGTCCCAGATAAAGTGATATTTGGCAAAAGCTCCATGTCGCTTCATGGTTTGGGAGAATGTTTTTACAGAAGTAATCCATTCTGATTTAGATGGTACAATAGGAGGATCCAGTGTTTAGTTAAAGTTCTACGAGCAATTTGGAGAACATAAAGAATTAATTGCGTAGTAAATTTATTATATGTGTTCAGGGGACAGATATTTAGCAAGCAAATTTTGGGGTCAAGAGCAGCCCATCTTATCATATAGAAATGTTGTTACTTGTTGACAATATAAATTTACCTCGGGACAGGACCATACCATGTGAAAAAAGGTACCCTGGTCAAGAGCACACTTTAGACATAGGGGGGAGTAATCAGGTTTGAATTTGGATAGGCGTACTGAAGTTAAATATGTTCTGTGTAGTATATAGAGAGCAAGCAACCTGTCAGGGATATGTGGAGACACTTTAGGGACATTATCGAAAGCATCCTCCCAATCGTCAACAGATAACTCTCCATTTTCTTGAAATTTGCTTCAAGGACCTCCGCCAATTCTCCAGGGCTGGAAACAGAGTAGAAGCCACTGGCAATGGGGCAAACTTAGGTGACCTTCCCGTCACCACTTGAAATGGAGAAAATCCTGAAGAGGAGCTTTTCAGATTGTTGTGTGCAAATTCTGCAAACGGCAAAAATTTAACCCAGTCAGTTTGTGCATCTGTAACATAACATCTCAGAAAGGGATTGATTGACTCTTTCGGTCTGGCCATTGGTCTGTGGGTGGTAGCCTGATGAAAATGAAAGATCCATGTCTAGTTGATGGCAAAATGCCCTCCAAAATTTAGATACAAATTGGACTCCCCGATCTGACACTACATTTTCCGGAATGCCATGCAGCCGGAAAATGTACTGGATGAAGAGGTCAGCCAATTCCTGGGCCGAGGGGAGTCCCTTCAGAGGGACAAAATGAGCCATCTTACTGAATCGATCGACTACCACCCAAATGACCGTCATGCCCTCAGACCTGGGGAGTTTGCCCACAAAATCCATGGACAAATGGGTCCAAGGTTCACTCGGAACTGGTAAAGGCTGCAATGTTCCAACAGGTGCCTGACGGGAAGGTTTGCTTGTAGCACACACTGCACACTCTCTCACAAACTCCTTACAATCTGTTGCCAATGACAGCCACCAAGCACATCTAGCAAGTAGATCCTGAGTTCTGGTGGCCCCAGGATGCCCAGCATTCTTATGGGAATGAAACAGCTGCAACAGTTGTAGGCGAAAAGGCAATGGCACAAACAAGACCCCCTCAGGCTTTCCCTCTGGAACATCCTGTTGGAATGGACTCAGAGTGACAGTCCAGTCTTTCCAGGTTTCAGTGGCTGCCAGGACCACTTTTTGCAGTATAATGGTCTCAGGGGCTGAGGGCTGTGCTGTCTCAGGCGTGAAACACCTGGATAAGGCATCAGCCTTGATGTTTTTACTACCAGGGGTATACGTGATTACAAATCTCAATCTCGAAAAGAATAACGACCACCGGGCCTGTCGGGGGCTAAGTCTCTTGCGCCCTCAATGTACTCCAAATGTTTGTGGTCAGTGTAAACTGTAATAGTGTGTTCTGCCCCTTCTAGCCAATGACGCCATTCTTCAAAGGCCAACTTGATGGCTAGAAGTTCCCGGTTGCCTATATCGTAGTTTTCTCTGCGGGTGAAAATCTACGGGAAAAATAGGCAAAGGGGTGAAGTTTCCCCTGCAAACCAGAATGCTGAGACAGCACAGCCCCTACCCCTACCTCTGAGGCATCAACCTCCAGGATAAAGGGAAAGGTGATGTCTACATGTCTCAATATGGGTGCAGAACAGAACAATTTCTTCAGAGTGGAGAAAGCAGCATGGGCCTCTGGGGACCAGTGGTGAGTGTCTGCCCCTTTCTTGGTGAGACTGGTGAGAGGCGAGATCACCGTAGAGTACCCCTTTATGACCCTCCTGTAGTAGTTGGTGAACCCCAGGAATCTCTGGCGTGCCTTCAGTCCCACAGGCTGAGGCCACTCCAAGACAGCAGAAACCTTTCCAGGGTCCATAGAGAGGCCAGAGGTCGAGATTATGTACCCCAGAAAGGCGACAGAAGTCACTTCGAAAATGCATTTTTCCAGTTTAGCATACAGCATATTCTGTCTCAACTTCCGTAGCACAAACCCAACATGTTTCCTGTGTTCTGAGAGGTTGGAAGAAAAAATCAGTATATCGTCTAAGTATACCAAGACGAATTTGCCCAACACCTCTCTGAACACCTCGTTAATCAGCTCTTGGAAGACGGCTGGAGCGTTACACAACCCGAAGGGCATCACCAGATACTCGTAATGCCCGTAGGGTGTGTTAAAGGCCGTCTTCCAATCATCACCGTCCCTGATACGCACAAGGTTGTATGCACCCCTCAAATCCAGCTTTGAGAGGAGAGTCGTCCACTGCAGTGACCAGAATCTGTTGATTTAAAGGAGAAATAGAAATCCCTAATTTCTTAGCAAATTCATAATCCATAAAATTGGCTGCTGAGCCAGAATCTAGGAAGGCCTCAGTGGCCACTGTTTGATCTCCCCAAGATATAGTACAAGGGAGGAGCAAACGTTTATCGTCTAGAGGTAAAGACTGCGCGCCTAGGGTATTACGTCCGACTACACCTAGGCGTCAGCATTTCCCGACTTCTTGGGACAATTCTGCACTCTGTGACCCTCCTCTGCACAGTATAAACAGAGCTGTTCTGCTTTTCTGCGATTCTGCTCCACCCGGGACAATTTCGACCGACCAATCTGCATTGATTCCGGTGGGGGTGAAACGGGTGGAGGAGAGGCGTAGGAAACATATCTCACATTGTTCCTACCCGAGTCTGTTTCTGGTAACGTAGACGACGATCAACCCTGATAGCTAATGAAATGGCCTCATCAATAGACTTCGGCTCCGGATGACCCAGCATTAGATCAGATACTGTGTCTGACAACCACGACAGGAAACAGTCCAGAAGTGCAAATGAATCCCATCTAGCTGAAACTGTCCATTTTCTGAACTCAGCTGCGTAAACTTCAACCGGATCCCTGCCCTGCCGCAAAGTCTTGAGCTTCCGCTCAGCGGTAGAGGCGATGTCCGGATCATCATAAATTATAGCCATAGCTTTAAAAAAATCCTCAACTGATGCTAGGGCCTCATTCCCTGTCTGAAGACCATATGCCCAGGTCTGGGAATCCCCTGACAGCAGAGTCTTAATGAACGTAATTCTCTGTGCCACGGTTCCCGACGAATTAGGTCTCAACACAAAGTACGATAACACTCGATTTCTAAAATTCTGAAAGTCAGATCTGTGACCAGAAAACTTTTCAGGCACAGGCATACGTAAGTCTGTACCTGGAGGAGATCGCACTATATTCACAGCCGTCTGTAGGACTTGTGCAGACCCAGACAAAGCGTTGATCTGGGTCTGATGACTGTCCAGCACTTGGATGAAATTTTCCACCGAGGTGGTGAGTGCATCAAGACGGCTGGTAAGTGTGTCCATTTGGTTTTGGTTCAGGTACTTCAATCGACTATAAATACAGTGCGATCTCCTCCAGTCACGGACCTTTGTATGTCCGTACCCGAAAAGTTTTCTGGGCATAGATCTGACTTTCAGAACTTTAGGAATCGTGTTGTAACGATCGGTGTCAGCACACAGAGAGAATCTGATTATTAGTGATCTGCAGTATCACCAAGAATACAGATTATACCTGATTATTGATGATCTGCAGAATCACCGATAATCCAAGTATAACTAACCTCTGGACACCTTTATAGTGTGAGTGTTTGGTGCAACCGTAATAACTTTGAGTAATACACCCGAGGAGCAGGTGGTCTTTGGCAGTACGGGCGATACTGCCTTTTGAGAAATACAAAAGCCTTCCAGCAGCCTGAGACCTCCAAAGGGGTGAAGTCCCAGGGTGAAGGTAGGAAGGACCTGAGAGTGAGTGACACCTGAAGGTGGATGTCACTAGCAGGTCTGGAGACTATCTCTTAAGGGGAGAGATAGCTCTCTTGGTCGGGCAAGCCAGGTTGGCAACAGACAGATAAGGTGCAAAAACAGAAGACTGATTCGGTATCCAAGGCAGGCAGGGTTTGGCAACAGGTAATCAGATATACGTAGGTACCGAATCAGAAAGCCGAGGGATAATCAGGAATGCAATAGGTCATAACAGATATCAACAATGCCTAGTCTTGAGTGTGAGGTCCGTGGTCTCTACACCCTGGAACTAGTCTGAAGTATAATATGATGGTACAGCGTATTCCTAGACTTGGGTGTGAGGTCCGTGGTCTCGACACCCTGGACACCCTGGAACTAGTCTGGAGTATAACAGAATGATAACAAAGAATCCCTAATCTTGGGTGTGAGGTCTGTGGTCTCGACACCCTGGAACTAGTCTGGAATATAACAGAATGATAACACAGAGTCCCTAATCTTGGGTGTGAGGTCCGTGGTCTCGACACCCTGGAACTAGTCTGAAGTATAACACAATAATACACAGAGGTAATCTGGCTCAGTGTGAATTCCCAGGTCCTCCTGGTTCTAACACACTGTTGGATCTGACTAAGGTCTGAGTGCTTCCACGTAAGTGTTCGCTACGGCAGACAACCTGAGAGTGACCAGCAGTGACTATATATAGAGTAGCACTCTCCGGCGCCACCCATCAGCGATCAACCAATAGCCACTTGCCTTGAGGTCAGCTGACCAACCTGGTCAGCTGATCCCTCCTCGTTTGTCATAAAGGATCTGCCTCTCAGCGCACGCGTGCATATTCCTCAACCTGTGTGAACTAACAGACCCAGCCACACCAGACGCACGCTGCTGCGGACAAACTGCCGCTCTGGACGCGGAATCAGCCGCCATGCTGGCAGTACACGCGGTGGCTTTTCCGCGTTCTATTACACTTGTTCTATCTTATTTTGAGTTGAGGCCTAACTTGTCAGGAACAGAGCACCAGAGGGTAACATGTATAAAGACCCTCTTGTCAGGAGATTCACAAACATGGGCATATAGTCTTCATTCAGAGCATGAGGCGTTATCCTCAGTTCAGGAATTTTTTAAGGCCATGGCCATTATATATGATGATCCGGATATTGCAACCACTGCTGAAAGGAAACTAAAGACCCTCAGGCAGGGTCATAATCCGGTGGAGGTTTATGCTGCAGCGTTTAGGAAGTGGGCTGTGTCAGCTAGATGGGGAACATATGCATTGCTAGACTGTTTTATGTCAGGATTGTCCGATGCAGTCTCTGATTTGATGTTAGGACATTCTGAGCCCAAATACATAGATGGCGCAATTTCTTTGGCTGTACGGGTAGATCGCCGCTTACGCTATCAGAAACAGACCCGTGGCAGAAATACTGTAAGATCTGTCTCCTACGCCTCCTCTCCACCCTCGTCACCTCCGCACGAGCCGATGCAAATCAGACGCTCTAGGATGACGCAAGTGGAAAAGAATCGCAGAAGGTCAGAAAGACTCTGTCTATGCTGTGCTGAGGAGGGTCAGATTGTCCAGAATTGCCCTAAGAAGTCAGGAAACGCTGCCGCCTAGGCAGAGGTAATACCCTAGGCGAGCAGTCTTTACCTCTAAACAATAATCGTTTGCTCCTTCCTTGTTCCATTACCTGGGAAGGTCAGACCACATCCACAGAAGCCTTTGTGGACTCCGGCTCTGCAGCCAATTTTATAGACTATGACTTTGTAAAAAGATTGGGGATTCCCTTACTTCCTTTAGACTGGCAGATTTTGGTCACAGCGGTAGATGACTCTCCGTTACAGTGTAGACAACCTCTTTCCCAGACCCCCTTATTATTGTGTAATATAGGGGTGTTACATAAAGAGAAATTACAGTTCTTTGTCCTGCAAATGGCAACCTCTACTATTAATTCTTGGTATGCCCTGGTTAAAACTCCACTCCCCTCAGATTGACTGGGCTTCAGGTCAGCTACAGAGCTGGTCAACACATTGTCATCATCATTGTTTGGAGAGAGTTGCTGTTTGCACCACCAAGATACAGGTCAAAGGGGAGCCAGTACAGTACGCAGAATTCGCTGATGTGTTCTGTCCAAAGTCTGCAGATAAACTCCCGCCCCACCGGAGTTTCGATTGTCCCATAGAATTAAGATCTGGTTGTATGCCTCCTAGAGGTCATCTTTATAATCTGTCAGGGCCTGAGAAACTGGCGATGCAGGAATACATTAAGGAAAACTTGGCCAAGGGCTTCATCTGTCCTTCCCGGTCCCCAGCAGGGGCTGGGTTCTTTTTTGTACAGAAAAAGGACGGTGGGCTTAGACCTTGTATTGACTATCGAGGTTTAAATAAGATCACTGTAAAAAATCGTTATCCGTTGCCTCTGATTGACGATTTGTTTGTCCAGGTGACCAATGCCAGTATCTTCTCCAAATTAGACCTGTGAGGGGCATCCAACCTGGTACGCATTAGGGACGGAGACGAATGGAAGATGGCGTTTAACACGCCTGACGGGCATTACGAATATCTGGTTATGCCCTTTGGGTTGTGTAATGCCCCTGCCATCTTCCAGGAGTTAATCAATGAAGTTTTCAGGGAGGTGCTGGGAAAATTTGTGCTAGTGTATCTAGACGACAGACTGATTTTCTCTCCTAATTTAACAGAACATTGTAAGCACGTCAAGTTTGTTTTAAGAAAATTAAGACTTCGCTGTACACAAAGCTAGAGAAATGCCTCTTTGAGGTCACTAAATTTCCTTTTTTGGGATATATTATCTCCACTTCTGGTCTCTCCATGGATCCAGAAAAAGTCTCTGCTGTTTTGGAGTGGCCCCAACTTGTAGGATTGAAGGCACTCCAAAGATTTCTTGGGTTCACCAATTACTACAGAAAATTCATCAAGGGGTTCTCCTCTGTAGTGTCACCCCTCACCAATCTTACCAGGAAGGGGGCTGACACTTACCACTGGTCGACAGAGGCACAGTCCGCTTTTACCACATTGAAAAAATTGTCTGTTCTGCTCCCATTCTGAGACATGTGGATGTCACCTTCCCTTTCATTGTTGAGGTCAATGCAACAGAAATTGGGGTTGGGGCTGTACTGTCTCAGCGCTCCAGCCTGCAAGGCAAACTACACCCATGTGCCTTCTTTTCTCGTAGGTTCTCTCCTGGCGAGAGGAACTATGACATTGGCAATCGAGTGCTCTTGGCCATTAAGTTAGCCTTTGAAGAATGGCACCATTGGCTGGAAGGAGCAGAACATACCATCACAGTCTATACAGATCATAAAAACTTGGAGTACATAGAAGGGGCCCAAAGACTTAGTCCCCGACAGGCCCGCTGGTCCCTATTCTTTTCAAGGTTCAGATTTATCATAACGTATACACCAGGTAGTAAGAACGTCAAAGCAGACGCTCTATCTAGGTGTTTCGAGCCAGAGACAGTTCAGCCTTCAACCCCCGAGACCATCCTACCTCAAAAAGTGGTGCTGGCAGCTACTGAAACCTGGGAGGACTGGACGGCTACTCTGGGGCCTTACCAACAGGACATTCCAGAAGGAAAGCCTGAGGGGTTTATGTTCGTACCACTTCCTTTTCGCCTACAACTCTTACAATTATTCCATTGCCATAAGAATGCTAGGCATCCCGGGGCTGCCCAAACTCAGGATCTATTGACCAGATGTGTATGGTGGCCTTCGCTGGCACTTGATTGTAAAGAGTTTGTGAGAGAGTGCTCAGTTTGTGCTAGGAGTAAGCCCTCTCGCCAGGCACCAGTGGGTACATTACAACCCTTACCAGTGCCAAATGAACCCTGGACTCATTTGTCTATGGACTGTGTGGGGGAACTCCCCAGGTCTGAGGGCAAGACGGTCATTTGGGTGGTAGTTTGAGGATCCGCGTGGCTGCCTGCGCAGGCAGGCAGCCTTTTGACCACTGTTCAGGTCTGCATTCTGCAGGTCTCTGGAAGAGAGACCTTTTGTCAGTTGTGCAGCTTGCTGCTGAGGAATTTGCATACGTTTGTCATGCAGATTGCCTAGCCACATCCTTTGTGGGCTTGCTCTATAAAGAGCTATGTTTCCCACAGTAAGTTGCTGATCATAGGAGTTAGTTCCTGTGTAACACTCGCCTGGAGTGTCAGCCTTGCTCTTTGTTGAAGATTAGCCTAGAGTAATTCCTGGAACTGCACTGGGCAGTTTCCCTAGTGCAGTTAGGATTGCTTATCTGTTTTGTTTGTCTGTTGCGATTGTCCTGTCCCAGCGGTGGTTGACAGGAAATCGTTCTGTGTGTCTGGGTGCTAACCGGAACAGCGGTTGTTACTGGTAGCCCCTTCTGATCTGTCTTCCTGGATCGCACTAGTCTCTTGCGCTAGTGCTGTGGATCCTTCTGGTCTGCTACTCTCTTGCTGTACTTGGATCGCAGTCGCCTTGCGCTAGTGCTGTGGATCCTTCTGTCCTGTCATCCTGGATCGCACTAGCCTCTTGTGCTAGTGCTGTGGATCCTATATCTCGCTTATTCCTGTTTTCGTGTATCTGTCTTGTCTGCTACGAACGCTTGCTGGAGGCTCGGTGAGGTAACCGTTAAGCAAGCGCTCGCATCCTCTGTTTCATGTTTGTCTGTCCGTGGTTAGTTAGGCGTGCTTGTCTCTGTTGTGCTTATCACGCGGAGACCGCGCATAAACGCGTGCACTGTTGCGAATGAGTGCGGTGTTTGCGTTTAGCTAGCGTTTGTTATTTTCCTTATCTTCTTATTGTATGATTTGCTGTGCCTTTTCTACTCTCGTGCTCTGCCTTGCTGTAGCCTTGTGTCACCTCTGGCAATCGCCTCTCTCGCGATTGTGTTCCTGATTCCTATCTGCTGTTGTGTATGCACCGTCGCGGGTTGGCGACTAGTTTGGTGCACACACATACAATCTGTCGCTTTGCTCTCTCTCCTTCAGGGCTATCTTGCCCTGTGTTCCGTCCCTTCGTGCAATTCCTGTCTGGCGTGTGTGGCAGGGCAGAGGAGCTGTTCCTCTGCACTCCACAGCTCCATCTGTCGACAGGAATTTCCCTCTACAGGTGCATTGCACCTTTTGCTGGGTTCCCGCAAATTACACGCTTGTGGAGGATTTCCACAGTGTCAGCGCACGTCTTGTGCGCTGATCACGGAGAGAATTCCACAATCGTTACAGTATGACCAGCCCAACCGAAATTCCCAGTGTAGAGGGAATTTCCGATTTGTACGATTTGGTCATCTTTAAGAGGTTTAAGATACTGGACTGTGAAACCAGAGATGAGTTTATATCCGAATGTTCCAGATTCTTGGCAAATCCTGAATTTCAGGCCACCAATATTTCCACTTGGAGTGCTCAGATTGCTTACAATCTTTTCCAAGGTGATCTGTTTGTGTGGGCTAATGAGTGTGCCAGACACGTGAACCTGAGACATAACCCTCGCAGATTTCTGAGTCATGTATTTTCTCGTAAGCTTAGAATTTCCCTGCCAGGTCATTTCTATGAGTTTTTTTCCTGCAGAGCATGATGCTGATCAGATTAGCTTATGCAACATTTCTGTGTCATTACCATATGTTAATGAGTTGGTGCTTGCAGGCCAATCTGCTGATTTGGCTTGTCAGCGGAAAGATCCGTTGCCCATAGCAACCACAAATAAAGAGGTTATTTCTGTCAAGTCTGAAATGTGCAAAACCATTCAGTATGATAATGATGTTTGCCATGATGTTGCTCTGTCTCCAGGTTTTTTGCCTCAATCCAAAGCTTGTCTGGATCCTACTATAGGTAGGATCGCCCACTATATTAAAGCAGTTAAAAGATCTGTTCTTATTCCTGAACTCCACCCATATGGAGATTATCTGGATACTGGCCTGTTTGAACCTCCATTTGCCTCATGGGACATTGTGGCCTTGATGGAGGAATTTGATTTTGATTGGAAAGCCTTTTGCGATTTTTACATCGCAAAAAGCGAAGATGTCTTGAATGATTGTCTCGATTCTATGTACCTTTTGATTGATTCCGACGAATGTGACGAGGGTGATGTGGATCTGATGATTTATGTATGGCAGACGATTTTGGATGAGTTGCACATACACCAATCAATTGATTCCAATAAAGAGACATCATTGTCGGATGATTGTTCCTGCCTTTCTGGGGTAAAGCATGTGAGTCGTGACATTGTGCGATCTGAGGTGAGTGGGTGTGCCACTGTGGTTGATTCCTGTGCGAATCCTGAAGGATTCTCTCCTGACTGCGTGCGGTTTGAATCTGTGCGATCTGATGCCTGTTTCTCTGATGTTCCTGCAGATTGTGATCAGCATGAATGTGTCAGTTTTCTCAAGGATGTGTGGGACCCCTTGTCATTTAGAGACAGATCTTTAAGATCTTCCATCTGTGACCCTGCTATGGGGAAAATTCCTAAATTATGCAGCATCAAAAGTAAAATCAATATGTCTAATACATTTTTTCCTGATGTCGCTATTTCTGCTGCAGATGCGTCTTTGTCTCGCCCTGTTCACATCTGTAGGGGCCCGTTGCCTGGTGACAGTTGCTCCAGTGTTTCTGTCCTGAACACCTTACAGTCTGCCCCGCAGATCGCGGAGGTTTGCGCTTTGGAAGCGTCAGTTTCACAACCTAAAGTGATTTTTGATTCGCAAGTTTTGCGTTCTGACTCCTCGGATTTGACATGGTTAGCCGAATCTAAGAGTGAGACAGCGCTTCGGTTTTGCGAATCTGATGCTGAAGCCTCTTTGCTTTGCCCAGAGAAGCTTTCTCTGAATCTGCCCTGTACCATGAATGAAAACATGTTCTCCACTCACACTGACATTTGTGAGTCCCTTTCTTGTTCTGAGGGAAATGCTGATTCTGCACCCTGTACTCTGGGTGAGTTAATATGGCCTTGCTTAGAGTCTCCTGCAGTGTCCCTAGAGGCTTGTCTAGGTATTGCCACTATACTCACCTGTTTTTCTGCAGTTCTGGAGTTGCAAGCTAGTTTGACTGCTACGCAGAATTCTGGGTGCAGTGAGATTAAAGTTAGGGAGTCAGTGTGTGTTCCAGTAAATATTCCTGTACATTCCGCTCATGATGGTGAAATTCAGTCTCAGTTTTTGGTGGAACCTTCCCTGGGACATATGCCCTGTCCACAAAATAAAGTTCCAGTTTTGCCCTGTAACATGGATAGTTCAGAATTCTTCTTAGAAAACTTGAAAAATAATTTTTCTGAGGTGTTGCCCATTTCAGTAGGCATTGCTGTTGTGCTGACTACCTTTGCAGCTCTGGTGGAGCTTCACTCATATGTAGTCAATGATGTTATTACAGTCACAGAAAATTCTAAATTTAAGTCCGAGTCTTCTTTTGAAAGACCAGTACCTGTGACCTCCACTCATGATGATTTTCTGCCCGGTGCTGGTTTTGGTCTTCTCGTGTCGGACTCTGAGGTTGGCAGTTCCCCCGACATGTTCTGAGGTTTCTCCTGTGCTGGTGTACCCCAATGTGCTCTGTGACCCAGAAAGCCCAAGTGTGCCTCGGTTACCAGCATGCTCAGATGCTTCCTCGGTGGAGACATGCTCTGATATGGCCTGCCTGCTTGCATGCCCAGAAGTGGTCCCTGAAAGTCCTGATCTTGATGGGTGTCCTCGTGATTCTGAATCCAGAATAGTCATTGGTTCCATAAGAGGGCTTGATGGTTCTCCATGTGAGCCTGGTGATTGTTCTGCCCTCTTGGGATCTCTGTGGAGCTTCGGAAGGTTCTGGGAGATTCCGGGAGAAATTTTGCTTGGTACCCTGGATGAGATCAACAGTGGCTTTTGTGTTGTAAGGGACACTTCGAACAGGTATTGTGGCAGGTTTGGTATTTTTGGACGCTCCTTGGAAGGAGGTGGGTATTGTCTGGAGGGTGTCGATGGCTTCTGCTCTGGCGTTCACAGTCCTGATGGGTGTTATACTGAGACTGGTAGTACTGATGGACATGTTTCGGTGGCGTTTGCTTCCAATGAGGTCGGTTTCGGCTGGACTGACTCTGGAATTGGGCCTTGTCGGGCTGTCCTGACCTTCGTGAGTCCTCAGTTAGAGTCTTTTGCAAGTATCAGGTTGGAGGGTCGTCTGGAATCCGACCCTAGAGGGGGGGGGGGGGTACTGTGAGGATCCGCGTGGCTGCCTGCGCAGGCAGGCAGGCAGCCTTTTGACCACTGTTCAGGTCTGCATTCTGCAGGTCTCTGGAAGAGAGACCTTTTGTCAGTTGTGCAGCTTGCTGCTGAGGAATTTGCATACGTTTGTCATGCAGATTGCCTAGCCACATCCTTTGTGGGCTTGCACTATAAAGAGCTATGTTTCCCACAGTAAGTTGCTGGTCATAAGAGTTAGTTCCTGTGTAACACACGCCTGGAGTGTCAGCCTTGCTCTTTGTTGAAGATTAGCCTAGATTAATTCCTGGAACTGCACTGGGCAGTTTCCCTAGGGCAGTTAGGATTGCTTATCTGTTTTGTTTGTCTGTTGCGATTGTCCTGTCCCAGCAGTGGTCGACAGGAAATCGTTCTGTGTGTCTGGGTGCTAACCGGAACAGCGGTTGTTACTGGTAGCCCCTTCTGATCTGTCTTCCTGGATCGCACTAGTCTCTTGCGCTAGTGCTGTGAATCCTTCTGGTCTGCTACTCTCTTGCTGTACTTGGATCGCAATCGCCTTGTGCTAGTGCTGTGGATCCTTCTGTCCTGTCATCCTGGATCGCACTAGCCTCTTGTGCTAGTGCTGTGGATCCAATATCTCGCTTATTCCTGTTTTCTTGTATCTGTCTTGTCTGCTACGAACGCTTGCTGGAGGCTCGGTGAGGTAACCGTTAAGCAAGCGCTCGTGTCCTCTGTTTCATGTTTGTCTGTTCGTGGTTAGTTAGGCGTGCTTGTCTCTGTTGTGCTTATCATGCGGAGACCGCGCATAAACGCGTGCACTGTTGCGAATGAGTGCGGTGTTCGCGTTTAGCTAGCGTTTGTTATTTTCCTTATCTTCTTATTGTATGATTTGCTGTGCCTTTGCTACTCTCGTGCTCTGCCTTGCTGTAGCCTTGTGTCACCTCTGGCAATCGCCTCTCTCGCGATTGCGTTCCTGCTTCCTATCTGCTGTTGTGTATGCACCGTCGCGGGTTGGCGACTAGTTTGGTGCACACACATACAATCTGTCGCTTTGCTCTCTCTCCTTTAGGGCTTTCTTGCACTGTGTTCCGTCCCTTTGTGCAATTCCTGTCTGGCATGTGTGGCAGGGCAGAGGAGCTGTTCCTCTGCACTCCACAGCTCCATCTGTCGACAGGAATTTCCCTCTACAGGTGCATTGCACCTTTTGCTGGGTTCCCGCAAATTACACGCTTGTGGAGGATTTCCACAGTGTCAGTGCACGTCTTGTGCGCTGATCACGGAGAGAATTCCACAATCGTTACAGGTAGTTGATAGGTTCAGTAAGATGGCTCATTTCGTCCCTCTGGAAGGACTCCCCTCGGCTCAGGAGTTGGTTGATCTCTTCATTCAGCACGTTTTCTGGCTGCATGGCATTCCGGAGAATGTGGTGTCAGATAGGGGAGTCCAGTTTGTGTCGAAATTCTGGAGAGCCTTTTGTCATCAGTTAGGTATGGACCTTTCATTTTCATCAGGCTACCACCCACAGACCAATGGTCAGACCGAAAGAGTTAACCAGTCCCTTGAACAATTCCTCAGGTGTTATGTGGCAGATGCACAGTCAGATTGGGTTAAGTTCCTGCCATTCGCGGAATTTGCACATAATAACCTGAAGAGTGCCTCTTCAGGATATTCCCCTTTTCAGGTAGTATCGGGAAAATCTCCCAAGTTTTCTCCATTACCTGTGGCATCTACTCCGTTCCCGGCCCTGGAGGATTGGCAAAGGGCATTAAAGGAGATTTGGGTGTTAGTTAAGAGGAATTTGGGAAAAGCTTTCCAAACTCAGAAGAAACAGGCGGATAAGAGACGGTCTGTAGAGTGGAAGTTTTCCCCAGGGGACATGGTATGGGTATCTACTCGGCATTTGGCGTTGAAACAACCATCACTGAAGTTGGGACCCAGATTCATAGGCCCATACCTTGTGTCCAGAAAAATTAATGATGTCACATATGCGATTGATCTCCCAGCCTGCATGAGAGGTGTGAGATCATTCCATGTTTCTATGCTGAAGCCTGCGGTGCATGTGGATTCCTCCCCCCCCCCCCCCCCCTGTGATGGTTGACGACCAAACTGAGTATGAAATCGAGAAGATATTGGATTCTCGATTGGTGCAGAATTCTGTACAACATCTGGTCCACTGGAAGGGGTATGGTCTGGAGGAAAGAACTTGGGTGCCGGATTGTCGCATGCATGCTGAGGATTTAAAAAAAGAGTTTCATGAGTTACACCCTGAGAAGCCAGGTAGGAAGTGACCGGGGTCCACTCCTCTGGGGGGTGTACTGTAATAGATAGCGGAGATACTGCTGCAGAGGCAAGCGGCATGGCAGCTATCTCCGCATATCAGCCGGCAGCCTCTGCCGTGCAATTACATACTGCTGCTCTGCCTGGTCCTTCTATTGCACATAGATTGAGGGCTACGCGCGCGCCAGGCGACAGGACCTTTATACGAATAGAAGGGGAGTAAGCTGATCTGCCAAGTCAGCTGACTCCAACGGTACTTTGGATTGGCTGAGTGATGGGGGCGGCGCTGCGGGGCATCTCTGTATATATAGTACTAGTCTGTCAGTTGCTCCGTGTCTGCTGTTGCGAATGCTAACGTGTTAGCGCTTAGACTCCCTGCTTAAACCCACCCCCCCACCCTCCGTTTCCTCCCTCTCTGCCACAGATTTAGCCACCCACTTCACCAACAAAATTGTCTCCATCCGCCAGGAAATATCCAATCTCCAATCTTCACCTCCCACCCCCTCCCAACCAGCTCCTCCTCCACCCTATCCTCCCCTCACATCCTTCACTCCTACTACCACCGAGGAAGTCAACCACCTACTGCAGACTTCCCATACCACTACTTCCCCCCTTGACCCCATCCCTTCGGATTTACTCCAGCCTCACTTCACGGAATTGGCCCCAGTCCTCACTACCCTGTTCAACCTCTCCCTATCCACAGGCACCTTTCCCACAGACTTCAAGCAGGCCATTGTACTACCCCTGCTCAAGAAACCCTCGCTCGACCCCTCGCTACCCTCCAACTACCGTCCTATCTCCCTCCTCCCCTTTGCCTCAAAACTCCTTGAGCGTCTGGTTCACAAACGCCTGACCCAGTACCTCAATGCTAACTCACTGCTAGACCCACTCCAATCTGGATTTCGGCCTGCCCACTCAACCGAAACTGCTCTCACCAAAGTGGTCAATGACCTTGCCTTAGCTAAAGCTGAAGGTAAATACTCCATTCTCCTCCTCCTTGACCTGTCAGCAGCTTTTGACACAGTAGATCATCCCCTACTCCTCCAGTCCCTCCAGTCCTTGGGCATTCACGATCTCGCCCTGTCCTGGCTTTCATCCTACCTCTCCAACCGCTCCTTCACGACCACCTTCAATGAGTCCTCGTCCACCCTCAACCACCTCTCGGTGGGAGTCCCCCAAGGTTCGGTCCTTGGCCCCCTACTGTTCACCCTATACACATCCTCCATTGGCAAGGTTATCTCCTCCATGGGTTTTAACTACCATCTGTATGCAGATGACACCCAGATCTACCTCCACACCCCTGACATATCCACCACTACCATGGACAAGGTCTCCTCCTGCCTATCCGCCATCTCCTCCTGGATGTCTGCTAGGTTCCTGAAACTAAATCTAGACAAAACGGAATTTATGATCTTCCCACCCCGGCCATCCACGAACCTCCCAGACGTGCATGTCACTGTTAACCACACTACCATTCGCCCTACCTCTCAAGCCCGCTGTCTGGGTGTCACCCTGGACTCCGCACTCTCCTTCACTTCCCACATCCAAAACCTCACTAAGTCCTGCAACTTCCACCTTCGTAACATCTGTAAGATTCGCCCTTTCCTGACCTCTGCCACCACCAAACTCCTCATCCATGCCCTCATAATTTCCCGCCTTGACTACTGCAATGCCCTGCTGTCTGGTCTCCCTATGACCCGAACAGCCCCACTGCAGTCCATCATGAATGCGGCAGCCAGAATTATCCACTGCTCCCATCGCTCCACCACGGCAGATCCCCTCCTAGAATCCCTCCACTGGCTTCCTATCCAGTCCAGAATCAGATTCAAGATACTGTGTCTGACCTACAAATCTGTCCACAAAACCTGTCCAACCTACATTTCCGATCTTACTCAGAGGTACACACCTAGCCGCTCACTCCGCTCTTCCAATGAACTTCGCCTAACCGCCCCCCGGATCACCCAGTCCCATGCACGCCTCCAGGACTTCTCAAGAGCTGCTCCAACACTATGGAACTCCCTACCTCCACCCATTAGGGCAGCCCCCTCCTTCAACATCTTCAAGAAAGCCCTCAAAACTCACCTTTTCACTCTGGCCTACTACCCCTCACAAGTGCTTTAAACCTACAGCTGAACTCTGGTCTAGTGTTGGGCGAACAGTGTTCGCCACTGTTCGGGTTCTGCAGAACATCACCCTGTTCGGGTGATGTTCGAGTTCGGCCGAACACCTGACGGTGCTCGGCCAAACCGTTCGGCCACATGGCCGAACTAAGAGCGCATGGCCGAACGTTCCCCGAACGTTCGGCTAGCGCTGTGATTGGCCGAACGGGTCACGTGGTTCGGGCCCGAACGCGCTCTGATTGGCCGAACGGTCACGTGGTTCGGGTAAATAAATACCCGAACCACGTCATATCTCCGCCATTTGTCTGTGGGTTTAGCTTTGGGTAGGCAGGCAGGGTAGTTCGCTCTCCAGCCACGCTAGCCAGGGTCCCCCCCAGTCATTGTGTGTCGCTGCTGGGAACAGTAGTACACCGCTCGCTCAGCCACACTATATATAGCATTGTTTACTGCCACTGTGTACCTCGCTCAGCCACGCTATATATATAGCATTGTGTTTTCTGACACTCTGTGTACACGGCTTAGCCTGACTAATATAGCATTGTGTGTACTGCCACTGTGCACCTCGCTCAGCCACGCTATATATAGCATTGTGTGTACTGCCACTGTGCACCTCGCTCAGCCACGCTATATATAGCATTGTGTGTACTGCCACTGTGCACCTCGCTTAGCCACGCTATATATATAGCATTGTGTTTTCTGACACTCTGTGTACACGGCTTAGCCTGACTAATATAGCATTGTGTGTACTGCCACTGTGCACCTCGCTCAGCCACGCTATATATAGCATTGTGTGTACTGCCACTGTGCACCTCGCTCAGCCACGCTATATATAGCATTGTGTGTACTGCCACTGTGCACCTCGCTCAGCCACGCTATATATAGCATTGTGTGTACTGCCACTGTGCACCTCGCTCAGCCACGCTATATATATAGCATTGTGTTTTCTGACACTCTGTGTACACGGCTTAGCCTGACTAATATAGCATTGTGTGTACTGCCACTGTGCACCTCGCTCAGCCACGCTATATATAGCATTGTGTGTACTGCCACTGTGCACCTCGCTCAGCCACGCTATATATAGCATTGTGTGTACTGCCACTGTGCACCTCGCTCAGCCACGCTATATATATAGCATTGTGTGTACTGCCACTGTGCACCTCGCTCAGCCACGCTATATATATAGCATTGTGTTTTCTGACACTCTGTGTACACGGCTTAGCCTGACTAATATAGCATTGTGTGTACTGCCACTGTGCACCTCGCTCAGCCACGCTATATATAGCATTGTGTGTACTGCCACTGTGCACCTCGCTCAGCCACGCTGTATATAGCATTGTGTGTACTGCCACTGTGCACCTCGCTCAGCCACGCTATATATAGCATTGTGTTTTCTGACACTCTGTGTACACGGCTTAGCCTGACTAATATAGCATTGTGTGTACTGCCACTGTGCACCTCGCTCAGCCACGCTATATATAGCATTGTGTTTACTGCCACTCTGTGTACACCGCTCAGCCAGACTATATACCGTTGTTTACTGACACTCTGTGTACACCGCTCAGCCAGACTATATACCATTGTTTACTGACACTCTGTGTACACCGCTCAGCCAGACTATATACCATTGTTTACTGACACTCTGTGTACACCGCTCAGCCAGACTATATACCATTGTTTACTTACACTCTGTGTACACCGCTCAGCCAGACTATATACCATTGTTTACTGACACTCTGTGTACACCGCTCACCCAGACTATATACCATTGTTTACTGACACTCTGTGTACACCGCTCAGCCAGACTATATACCATTGTTTACTGACACTCTGTGTACACCGCTCAGCCAGACTATATACCATTGTTTACTGACACTCTGTGTACACCGCTCAGCCAGACTATATAGCATTGTTTACTGACACTCTGTGTACACCTCTCAGCCAGACTATATTGCATTGTTTACTGACACTCTGTGTACACCGCTCAGCCAGACTATATACCATTGTTTACTGACACTCTGTGTACACCGCTCAGCCAGACTATATACCATTGTTTACTGACACTCTGTGTACACTGCTCAGCCAGACTATATACCATTGTTTACTGCCACTCTGATTCTGCTGGGAACAGTAGTACACCGCTCGCTCAGCCAGACTATATGGCATTGTGTTTACTGCCACTCTGTGTACACCGCTCAGCCACACTATATAGCATTGCGTACTCTGCCAGTCAGTGTGTATATTGCTGGGATCAGTAATACTCCACTCACCGTCAACCACTATATGAGCTCAACATGAGTTCCCCAGAGACCTCCGCTGTGAGCAGCACTCCCAACAACAGCAACAGCCAACGCCCCACGCAAGCTATAACATCCACCCCAGCAGCCAGTGGTCAGCAGCAGCCCTCCCCGGAGGAGAACGTTGTGTCCATCGGTCCGGCGCCAGAGCGATTAATGAGGGCTGCCATTGAGGAGATGATGGGGCCTGATGTGGAGGAGGAGGTCTGGCTCAGGCCAGCATCCCAAGTTAATGTTGAGGACGATGAGGGGTCTGTGTCTGGGGATGTTGGGGTGGCAGAGGTGGTGGGTGGGTCAGACTCAGGAGAAGAGTTGTATGATGAGGATGATGATCGGGACCATCTGTATGTGCCTCAGAGTCTGACCCCGGAAAACATGTTGTATCGTGTGTTTAGGTACTAAAATCTGCGTTCCCTCCCAGTAGTGTTGGGCGAACAGTGTTTGCCACTGTTCGGGTTCTGCAGAACATCACCCTGTTCGGGGTGACTATATAGCAGACTATATAGCATTGTGTTTAATGCCACTCTGTGTACACGGCTCAGCCACACTATATAGCATTGTGTTTACTTCCACTCTGTGTCTGCTGGGAACAGTAGTACACCGCTCACCCGCCACTGTATAGCATTGTGCTCTGTGTCGCTGCTGACAATAGTGGTACACCGCTCACCCACCACTGTATAGCATTTCTGTACTGCCACTGTACTGCTGCCAGTCAGCGTGTACTTTAAGGATAAGTGAAATGAGGAAGAAATCCGGTGAAAGAGGGAGGGGCAAGGGAAGAGGTGTTTCCCCTGACGGTTCACGTACAGGCCACAGGGGAGCACCCAAGAAAACCCACTCAATACCGCCCATGTTGTCCAGGACAACAACCCTCACAGATCCAAAAGAACAGGACCAGATAATTACTTGGATGACCTCTCAAGCGTCCAGCAGTGGGTTAAGCAGCACCAGCACATCACGCACGAGGTCCGAGTCCTCAGCCAGTTACAAGGAGCCAGTGGGCACAAAGCTGACACAACCGGCAGCGACACCACGCACACAACTGCCAGATAACCAGACGACGTTGGAGTGAGCTGCGCAGAGGTTGTTCTGGGGAGCTCTACTCCACGGCGGCGGCCCCCCACAATGACATATGACGAGTTTGAGGAGATGGAAGAGGAGGGTATGGACAATGTGGACATAGACCCAGATTTTGTTTGTGAACAAGAACATCGCCGTCGTAGCAGCAGCACAGATGAGTCTGTTGAGGAACCCACTGCTGCACGAGTTCGCCTTGTGCCACAAGGTAGGCGGCGCGCAATTTCAGGCACCGCAAGCATGGTTCAAGTGAGAGGCAAAAGAGGCGCAAACAGAAATCGCCAGCAAGGCAGGTGCTCCAAAGTCTGGGCTTTCTTTGAAGACTGCACTGAGGATGTTACCATGGCGATTTGCAAGGTGTGCAAGACCCGCCTGAGCAGGGGGAAAAGTATTAACAACCTCTCCACCACCAGCATGAGCCGCCACATTCTATCCAAACATCCCACTCTGTGGGCAAACGCGGCAGGACAGGGTACCACCAGCAACACTGCCTCCCTTGGGTTCACCAGACTCACCACCAGACCCGCCTCAGCAGCAGCAGTAGTCCAGCCATTGCGTGGTTCACAACATTCACAAACATCAGACGATGCTGACACTGTCACTTTCCGGACTAGTGCTCTTGAGGTCTCCCAGTGTTCATCAAACACAACAACCAACAGCCCTTCGGTGTGCAGCCCTACGGTTGAGTTGTCTGTCTCTGAGATGTTTGAGCGCAAGAGGATATTGCCAGCAAATGACCCCCGGGCCGTGGCAGTAACAGCCAGCCAGCATAGCCAAGGTTCTGGCCTGCGAAATGCTGCCATATCGAGTGGTGGAGACAAACAGCTTCAAGGGCATGATGTCAGTGGCCATCCCACGTTACGTGGTTCCCAGCTGCTACCACTTTGCGCGCTCTGCAGTGCCTGAGTTGCATGAGCACGTGGTCAGCTAAATAACCCGAAGCTTGAAGAATGCCGTTGCCTGCAAGGTTCACCTCACCACTGACACCTGGACGAGTGCGTTCGGCCAGGGTCGATACATCTCCCTTACCGCGCACTGGGTGAACCTTGTGGAGCCTGGCAGCGATTCCTCACCTGCTACGGCCCGGGTGTTGCCCACGCCGCAAACAGCTGCACCGCCGTCCCTCCCACTGGATAGCAACAGCAGCACCTACCTCTCTGACTCCTTCTCCTCCAACGCATCTCAAAGCTGTACCTCATCCGGAAACGCTAACCCAGCACCAGCAGCAGTAGGATCGTGGAAGCAGTGCAGCACAGCTGTTGGCATGCGTCAGCAAGCGTTGCTGAAGCTGATCTGCCTTGGGGATAAGCAGAACACAGGGGAGGAAATTTGGAGGGGAATAAAGGAACAGACAGATTTGTGGCTGGCACCGCTGGACCTGAAACCGGGCATGAAGCTAGACACCTGGCACGAACTGGCAATGTACGCAATAGAGGTGCTGGCTTGCCCGGCAGCCAGCGTTATGTCGGAACGCTGTTTCAGTGCTGCCGGAGGCATCGTCACAGATCGGCGTATCCGCCTCTCCACAGAAAATGCAGACCGTCTGACTCAAATTAAAATGAATCAATCCTGGATTGGAAACGACTACGCAACACTCCAGGACCCCAACCAAGTAACATGACCAATGAACATCTGGGATGGTTTAGCGTTTCCGGTCCCTGTTTATTGAACCTCTCATCTGTATTACATTTATGACTGCATGGCGGTACAAAGCATGCTATCCGTACGCTTCTTGTCCTCATGCAAGGCCTGGGTTGTTGTGTCTCACAAAGCGTGGCCTTCTCCTCCTGCGCCTCCTCCTGTTCCATCACGTCTGCTGCTGCTGGGTTAGCGTTGCCGCGTGGTCCCTGTTTATTGAACCACTTATCTTTATTACATTTATGACTGCATGGCGGTACAAAGCATGCTATCCGCACGCTTCTTGCCCTCATGCAAGGCCTGGGTTGTTGTGTCTCACAAAGCGTGGCCTTCTCCTCCTGCGCCTCCTCCTGTTCCATCACGTCTGCTGCTGCTGGGTTAGCGTTGCCGGTCCCTGTTTATGGAACCTCTTATCTTTATTACATTTATGACTGCTTGCATGGCGGTAAAAAGCATGCTATCCGCACGCTTTTTGTCCTCATGCAAGGCCTGGGTTGTTGTGTCTCACAAAGCGTGGCCTTCTCCTCCTGCGCCTCCTCCTGTTCCATCACGTCTGCTGCTGCTGGGTTAGCGTTGCCGCGTGGTCCCTGTTTATTGAACCACTTATCTTTATTACATTTATGACTGCATGGCGGTACAAAGCATGCTATCCGCACGCTTCTTGTCCTCATGCAAGGCCTGGGTTGTTGTGTCTCACAAAGCGTGGCCTTCTCCTCCTGCGCCTCCTCCTGTTCTATCACGTCTGCTGCTGCTGGGTTAGCGTTGCCGCGTGGTCCCTGTTTATTGAACCACTTATCTTTATTACATTTATGACTGCCTAATCTCTATGCTTCATCCAGTGACTGACTAAGCATTACCTTGTACTAATACTTGTACTAATACTGTGCTGTGTGATCTGGTTTTCTTGTATTTCTGTATTGTCATATTGCTGTATGTCACCCCTAAATATTGTCTGTAACCTAAATTAATGTTCAGCGCTGCGTAATATGTTGGCGCTTTATAAATACAATAAATAAATAAATAGACCCTAGTCAGATCCCAAAGTGTGCTAGAACCAGCTGGAGCTGGGGATCCACACTTAGCCAGATTCTGTTAATAGCTTAAAGTACTAATTGCATTGTATTATATGTTATGACCTTCTGCTTCCTTTGACTATTCTCCTGCTTGTTTATTCTGTACCTCTGCCCATCTGATTCCTGTTGCCGACTCTGCCTGAACTAAAACACTGAATCAGCCTTCTGTCTTTGTACTTTATCTGTCCGTACGTTGCCTACTCTGCCTGTCTGACCTTCCTGTCCTCACCAGTGGACCTAGCCACTGGTGAGGGATCTGTAGTAGCCTTCACCTACTCCTCAGGTGAAGCTCAGTTGCAGCACAGTCAGTGGATCCTGCTCCTCAGGTGTCCACTGACTGCAGTATAGTCTTAATCACCTGCTCCTCAGGTGATCGTCCTTGCAGCACAGTCAGTGGTCCCTGCTCCTCAGGTGTCCACTGGCTGCAGTATAGTCTTAATCACCTGCTCCTCAGGTGATCATCCTTGCAGCACAGTCAGTGGTCCCTGCTCCTCAGGTGTCCACTGGCTGCAGTATAGTCTTAATCACCTGCTCCTCAGGTGATCATCCTTTGCAGCACAGTCAGTGGTCCCTGCTCCTCAGGTGTCCACTGGCTGCAGTATAGTCTTAATCACCTGCTCCTCAGGTGATCATCCTTTGCAGCACAGTCAGTGGTCCCTGCTCCTCAGGTGTCCACTGGCTGCAGTATAGCCTGAATCACCTGCTCCTCAGGTGATTATTGGCTGCAGTACTGTCTGAGTCACCCGCTCCTCGGGAGATCTCCTCTTCCTCATCACTGTTGCACCAAACACTATCTCACATTGGTTGTCCTGTGTCTGGCTATACTAGCATTATTGGTGATTCTGCAGATCACCACATAATCAGGTATAGCATCTGTATTATTGGTGATGCTGCAGATCACCAATAATCAGATAATCTGTTTTGCTGACACCAATCGTTACACTTCTGAAGCGCGATCATCGAACAATCAAGCGTTTCATTCAAAATAGTCAACAGGGTTGCAAGAAGCATGTGGAAAAACCAATGCGCAAAATAACTGCCCATGAACTGAGAAAAGCCAAGTGTGCAGCTGCCAAGATGCCACTTGCCACCAGTTTGGCCATATTTCAGAGCTGCAACATCACTGGAGTGCCCAAAAGCACAAGGTGTGCAATACTCAGAGACATGGCCAAGCTAAGAAAGGCTGAACGACGACCACCACTGAACAAGACACACAAGCTGAAACGTCAAGACTGGGCCAAGAAATATCTCAAGACTGATTTTTCTAAGGTTTTATGGACTGATGAAATGAGAGTGAGTCTTGATGGGCCAGATGGATGGGCCGTGGCGGATTGGTAAAGGGCAGAGAGCTCCAGTCCAACTCAGACGCCAGCAAGGTTGAGGTGGAGTACTGGTTTGGGCTGGTATCATCAATGATGAGCTTGTGGGGCCTTTTCGGGTTGAGGATGGAGTCAAGCTCAACTCCCAGTCCTACTGCCAGTTTCTGAAAGACGCCTTCTTCAAGCAGTGGTACAGGAAGAAGTCTGCATCCTTCAAGAAAAACATGATTTTCATGCAGGACAATGCTCCATCAAACGCGTCCAATTACTCCACAGCGTGGCTGACAAGAAAGGGTATAAAAGAAGAAAAACGAATGACATGGCCTCCTTGTTCACCTGATCTGAACCCCATTGAGAACCTGTGGTCCATCATAAAATGTGAGATTTACAAGGAGGGAAAACAGTACACCTCTCTGAACAGTGTCTGGGAAGCTGTGGTTGCTGCTGCACACAATGTTGATGGTGAGCAGATCAAAACACTGACAGAATCCATGGATGGCAGGCTTTTGAGTGTCCTTGCAAAGAAAGGTGGCTATATTGGTCACTGATTTGTTTTTGTTTTGTTTTTGAATGTCAGAAATGTATATTTGTGAATGTTGAGATGTTATATTGGTTTCACTGGTAAAAAATAAATAATTGAAATGGGTATATATTTGTTTTTTGTTAAGTTGCCTAATAATTATGCACAGTAATAGTCACCTGCACACACAGATATCCCCCTAAAATAGCTAAAACTAAAAACAAACTAAAAACTACTTTAAAAAATATTCAGCTTTGATATTAATGAGTTTTTGGGTTCATCGAGAACATGGTTGTTGTTCAATAATAAAATTATTCCTCAAAAATACAACTTGCCTAATAATTCTGCACTCCCTGTAGCCTCCTTATTTTAACAGCTGTGGAGCGGCCTGGAATAAATCTGGATTGGTCAGCATGTATTAGTGAAGTGATAACTGTATTGAGTCTAAGGGCAAGGAGTTTATCTAGGATTGTATCATCTACTTGTATGAGAGAAATAGGGCGATAGGATTTGCATTGTAAAGAATCCTTACCGGGTTTTAGGATCAGGGTTATTAGTGCCTCTTTCATAGTTGGAGGAAACTTGCCACTATCCAGAGCTGAGTTGAAAGGTTTTAATAATTTAAGAGCCAGAGTAGAAGAAAAGGATTTAGGGCTCGTTTCCACTATTGCGGTGCGGAATTGCCTGGATTCCACCGCTGATGAAATCGCATGCGGATGCGATTCTCCATGCGTTTTTTGCCGCGAATTCGCATAGGTGAAGGTATATGCGATTTTAACCATGTCACTGCCTGTGTGAATTTAAATTGGTACCTATGCGAATTCGCATGCGAATTTGCAGCAAAAAACGCATGGGGAAACAGCATGCGATTTCCCTATTACATACATTGCATGTGATTCGCATGCATTCCACTCGCAGTCGAATTCTGCGGCTCTTTTGGGCGTTTTTTTCACCGCTGAAAAAAACGCACCTCAACAACGCTACAGTGGAAACAGGCCCATCCACTTGCATTACATGTTTCGAATCCGCATGCGTTGGACGCATGCTGATTCGCGATAGTGGAAACGAGCCCTTAATAAATTCTGCAGGAAGGTCATTCATACCTCCGACTTTGGTAGAGGGAAGGGCAGAGATTGCATTTTCAATTTCTTTGACAGTGAGGGGAGCATCTAGCAAAACCCTCTCTGATTCAGGGAAGGGAGAGGTACAGTGGGTTGCAAAAGTATTAGGCCCCCTTGAAGTTTTCCACATTTTGTCACATTACTGCCACAAACATGCATCAATTTAATTGAAATTCCACGTGAAAGACCAATACAAAGTGGTGTGCAGAAGTGGATCAAAAATTATACCTCATTCCAAACATTTTTTACAAATAAATAACTGCAAAGTGGGGTGTGCGTAATTATTCAGCCCCCTGAGTTAATACTTTGTAGAACCACCTTTTGCTGCAATTACAGCTGCCAGTCTTTTAGGGGTATGTCTCTACCAGCTTTGCACATCTAGAGACTGAAATCCTTGCCCATTCTTCTTTGCAAAACAGCTCCAGCTCAGTCAGATTAGATGGACAGCGTTTGTGAACAGCAGTTTTCAGATTTTGCCACATATTCTCGATTGGATTTAGATCTGGACTTTGACTGGGCCATTCTAACACATGGATATGTTTTGTTTTAAACCATTCCATTGTTGCCCTGGCTTTATGTTTAGGGTCATTGTCCTGCTGGAAGGTGAACCTTCGCCCCAGTCTCAAGTCTTTTGCAGTCTCCAAGAGGTTTTCTTCCAAGTTTGCCCTGTATTTGGCTCCATCCATCTTCCCATTAACTCTGACCAGCTTCCCTGTCCCTGCTGAAGAGATGCACCCCCCGAGCATGATGCTGCCACCAACATATTTGACAGTGGGGATGGTGTGTTCAGAGTGATCTGCAGTGTTAGTTTTCCGCCACACATAGCGTTTTGCATTTTGGCCAAAAAGTTTTCATTTTGGTCTTATCTGACCAGAGCACCTTCTTCCACATGGTTGCTGTGTCCCCCACATGGCTTGTGGCAAACAGGACTTCTTATGCTTTCTGTTAACAATGCCTTTCTTCTTGCCACTCTTCCATAAAGGCCAACTTTGTACAGTGCACGACTAATAGTTGTCCTATGGACAGAGTCTCCCACCTGAGCTGTAGATCTCTACAGCTCGTCCAGAGTCACCATGGGCCTCTTGACTGCATTTCTGATCAGCGCTCTCCTTGTTCGGTCTGTGAGTTTAGGTGGATGGCCTTGTCTTGGTAGGTTTACAGTTGTGCCATACTCCTTCCATTTCTGAATGATCGCTTGAACAGTGCTCCGTGGGATGTTCAAGGCTTTGGAAATCTTTTTGTAGCCTAAGCCTGCTTTAAATTTCTCAATAACTTGATCCCTGACCTGTCTTGTGTGTTCTTTGGACTTCACGGTGTTGTTGCTCCCAATATTCTCTTAGACAACCTCTGAGGCCCTAACAGAGCAGCTGTATTTATACTGACATTAGATTACACACAGGTGCACTCTATTTAGTCATTAGCACTCATCAGGCAATGTATATATGCAAATGACTGCACTCAGATCAAAGGGGGCCGAATAATTATGCATACACGACTTTGCAGTTATTTATTTGTAAAAAATGAAATAATGTTTGGAATCATGTATGATTTTCGTTCCACTTCTTATGTGTACACCACTTTGTGTTGGAATTCCAATAAAATTGATTTATGTTTGTGGCAGTAATATGACAAAATGTGGAAAACTTCAAGGGGGCTGAATACTTTTGTAACCCACTGTATTTGATGGAGATAATCTATGATTTGGCAAGGTGATGTGGAGGTAGATTTAGCGTAGAGATGTGAATAAAATAATGTAAATCTCTTATGCAGAATTACTTGGGGAGAGGTTTGTTCTCTAGAGGGAAGCAGCAGATTTGGGCGCATGAGACAAGTGGACAAAAAGGGCGCCCCATTCACTCCCATTATAATTCCCATAGGGGGTCTAGGGGTTAGGGATAGGTACAGGGAGGGTTTTTAACAAACGTAAATATAAGTTTCAGTTTACAAACAGGGAAGATTAACGTTTTAAGAATTGCCGATCTCATACACATTATTTAGTGATTTAAAAATTCTTAAAAACTATTTCTAAACGAAATTCTACACAATATTTCTATAAACGATAATACTGTTTATCGTTTACACCACGCGCCCTTTTTTCCCAACGCCCTTTTTTGATGTACGCCTCTAGAGAGTTTTCCCAGAAGGGATCCACACTGTTCTCCTAGTTTGTAAACTCTTTGTTTAGTGAAAAGGATTTTACTATGTGGTTTTCAATAAGAAACTGTTCATAAGCAGCTAGTTTATACTTGTACAGTACATTGCTTAGGAGGAGTCTGTTGAAATGGAGGACAGATCATTGGTAGCTAGGTCTAGATCTAAGGCAAGTGTACGTTCGGTTTGTGCTGTTTCAATTTTGAAACATTTAATTTCTGAGGATAAATAATGTCTAACAAAAGATGGACGTATGTCTTTTTTCAACCAAAATAATTATGTAACTATGTAACTATGTTTAAAGGTCTTTCAGATTGATGAGAATGCAGCAGATTGATTCCTGGATTTTTGTGATCCAGAAAGGGTTGGGGTGATCCAGGTAAAGGATTGGGGTGAGGAGGCCCAGGTAAATTGAGCAATATAGGAAGAATGATCTGAGAGCAGGGACAGTAGAAATTGAACTTTAGTTAAATTAGGGAGTAGCCTTTTTGGGGAGAATATGTAATCTAACTTTTAGTGAGACCCAGGGTTGTTTTCCAAATTCGCGAATTCGAATAGTACCCATGATCACGGGTAGATTTTCGTGCTTGTCAATTTCGAATTCAAATTCGAATTCCAACAGCTATCCTGCTCCCGAATTCGAAGTCGAATTTTCCCAAATAGTGCTCTCGAATTCGGCCGTGATCACGGGTTTCAACCTGTGATCACTAATTTGGCCCACATTCAGGTGATGACGTCATTGGGCCAATCAGAAGGCCCCTAGCCGAGGCACTAGCAACCAATCAGAGGAGGGGAGCCTGGCCCTCCGCTCCTCTATATAAGGCGGTGGCCATGTTGCGTAGCCCGTCCTTGCTGTGTGACTGAGCGGTTTCTAAACCCATATATTATATTGGTGTATAGATATCTAGTGATTTGATTGTTATACTTCAGTCAGCTAGTATAGTGTATACTGTATACTGTGCTAGCCTACTAGTGTTAGGTCTGTGTGCAGGCTAGGGCCTGCTAGCCTAGGTAGCCTTAGCCTACTACTAGCTTAGGTAGGTTAGGGATTATAGTTAGTTAGTACTATTTTACTTAATTTCTACTGTTAGTCTGTGAGTTTATTAGCTTCAGTACTGTGTTAGTTATTGTACAGGCCAGCATCTGTTGTGATCTGTGACTGCCTGTCTGTCACATCTCTGCCTGACCCTATTGATTGCCTCCGTGTGTGACAGACTTTGATTGCCACTGTCGGTCACACGCGTTTGTTATCGACTACTAGTCTACTACACTACTACTACTAGGTATTATAGTTAGTTGTTATTTACCTACGTACTACTTTACTTACTTTCTACTGTTGTTAGTCGTTGAGTTTATTAGCTTCAGTACTGTGTTAGTTATTGTACAGGCCAGCATCTGTTGTGATCAGTGACTGCCTGTCTGTCACACCTCTGCCTGACCCTATTGATTGCGTCCGTGTGACACAGACTTTGATTGCCACTGTCGGTCACACGCGTTTGTTATCGACTACTAGTCTACTACACTACTACTACTAGGTATTATAGTTAGTTGTTATTTACCTACGTACTACTATACTTACTTTCTACTGTTGTTAGTCGTTGAGTTTATTAGCTTCAGTACTGTATTAGTTACTGTACAGGCCAGCATCTGTTGTGATCTGTGACTGCCTGTCACATCTCTGCCTGACCCTATTGATTGCGTCCGTGTGTGACAGACTTTCATTGCCACTGTCGGTCACACGAGTTAGTTATCGACTACTGTAGACAACACTACTAGTACTGTCTGTGTACTATTATTTAAAAAAAAAAAAACCTTTCTTTTTTTTTTGGTCATTCACCCACCAACCCAGACTCTTTATTAAGAGTCTGGGGAGAGGAAGGGAGGGAGAGGTTGGGCTGTCCTCCCCGCAGCTGCGGCTCCTCCCTCCATTATGGGGGGGGGGACCAACCTACCTACCCTATCCTGGGGGGCAGCTACCTACCTAACCTATCCTGGGGGGCAGCTACCTACCTAACCTATCCTGGGGGGCAGCTACCTACCTAACCTATCCTGGGGGGGCAGCTACCTAATCTATCCTGGAGGGGCAGCTACCTACCTAACCTATCCTGGGGGGCAGCTACCTACCT
Organism: Hyperolius riggenbachi; assembly: GCF_040937935.1. Taxonomy (NCBI): domain Eukaryota; kingdom Metazoa; phylum Chordata; class Amphibia; order Anura; family Hyperoliidae; genus Hyperolius; species Hyperolius riggenbachi. Next base: position 122,672,986 of record NC_090657.1, on the reverse strand, counting down.
AACCTATCCTGGGGGGCAGCTACCTACCTAACATATCCTGGGGGGGGGGGGCAGCTACCTAACCTATCCTGGGGGGAAGCTACCTAATCTATCCTGGGGGCAGCTACCTAATGTATCCTGGGGGGCAGCTACCTAATCTAACCTATCCTGGGGGGAAGCTATCTAATCTATCCTGGGGGGCAGCTACCTAATCTAACCTATACTGGGGGACACCTACCTAATCTAACCTATACTGGGGGCACCTACCTAATCTAACCTATACTGGGGGGCACCTACCTAATCTAACCTATACTGGGGGGCACCTACCTAATCTAACCTATACTGGGGGGCACCTACCTAATCTAACCTATACTGGGGGGCACCTACCTAATCTAATCTTATACTAGGGGGCACCTACCTAATCTAACCTATACTAGGGGGCAGCTACCTAATCTATCCTGGGGGGCAGCTACCTAATCTATCCTGGGGGCAGCTACCTAATCTAACCTATACTGGGGGGCACCTACCTAATCTAACCTATAATGGGGCCACCTACCTAATCTAACCTATACTGGGGGGCACCTACCTAATCTAACCTATACTGGGGACACCTACCTATCTAACCTATACTGGGGGGCAGCTACCTAATCTAACCTATACTGGGGGGCGCCTACCTCATCTAACCTTATACTGGGGGGCACCTACCTCATCTAACCTTATACTGGGGGGCACTTACCTCATATAACCTATACTGGGGGGCAGCTACCTAATCTAACCTATACTGGGGGGCACCTACCTATCTAACCTATACTGGGGCACTTACTTATCTAACCTGTATTCGGGGCACCTAGCTAGCCTATACAGGTGGCAACTATACTGGCTACCTATATTGGAGGCACCTACCTAACTAACCTATACTGGGGGCACCTACCTATCTAACCTATGCTGGGGGCAACTATTCTGGCTACCTATATTAGAGGCACCCACCTAACTAACCTGTACTGGGGGCACCTATCTATCTAACTTATCTAACTTATACCGGTGGCGCCTGCCTATCTAACCTATACTGGGGGCAACTATACTGGCTACCTATGCTGGAGGCACCTACCTGGCTAACCTATACCGGGGGCAACTATACTGGCTTACCTATGCCTGGCTACCTATACTGGGGGGACCTATAGCTGGCTATAGGGATTCGGATATGTGTGTGCGTCGGGTGTTGCCGGGGGAGGGGGGCTGTTGTTGCCGGGGGGGGCCACATCCAGATTCCGCATCGGGGCCCAGAGGTTTGTAGCTACGCCACTGGCGGGAAGGGCAAGTTAAAATCCCCAGTTGTGAGAAAACGCTGTAGCACCACCGCATGCGATCATGGCAACGCGGCGGTTTCCGTGGCCACTGATGTATGTGCTCACGCATCTTTGTGTTTGCCTGAACGCGGAGGAACCGCCGCATGCGCTGGCGGCATGGCGGCGGATTCCACGTGCAGCACAACAAGCATTTCGCAGCAGGGTTCTGGTGTGGCTGGGAGCTGTAGTCCACATAGGTTTAGGTGGACGCGTGTGCGCGCGCTGAGAGGAAGAGCTTTGTACCAGTCAGTGGGGGATCAGCTGACCAAGCTGGTCAGCTGACGCCAGAGACGGTTTCCATTGGTCCAGCACTTGGGGGAGGCGCTGGAGAGCGCTGAACTATATATACTGGTGGCTGGGCATTTGCTGGTTGTCTGCCGTTGCGATCACTACGTGGTAGCACTCAGACCTTGTCTGTATCTGTGTTATTAGACCAGTTTCCAAAGGTGTTGATGGCCAAGGATCTCACACCTTAGTCTAGGGATTCTGTACCATCTGTATATTTGTATTATCTAGTCTAGTTCCTGGAGTGTGAGAATCTTGGAGCTCACACTCAAGTCTAGGCATTGTTGATTATTTGTTATGACCTTCTGCTTTCCTGACAATTCTCCTGATCTCTGATTGTGTACCTTTGTCATTCTGATACTCTGTTGCTGAACTCGGCTAGTCTCTGGAATCCGCATCTGCCTCCTGTCTCTGTACCTTATCTGTCTGTCTGTTCAGAATAAGTGGCCTGTGCGCTCCTCCAAACTAATCCTCCTCACTAGTGAAGCTACAGCACGGATTAATATAACCCCCAACGCCAACGGAGTACTATATTGTGTGTAGTGCTGGATCGCTACACCTGAGGGGGTGTCAGTCTGTCTGTTGCCGACCTGGCCTGTCCGACCTCGAGAACTATCTTCCCTGTCTGGAGATAGTTCACAGACCTGTCAGTGACACTTCACCATTGGTGTCACTCACCTTCTGTCCTACTCTCTCTCAGCCTTGCTTCTCCCCTTGGGGAGCTGCAGGCCTGTAGAAGGAATCTGTTCCATAGCAGTATCTGTTACTATCTTGCACCCATCTTACGGGTGTGTTCCTCAAAGTATTACTGTTGCACCAAAACACTCTCATCTCTCAGGTGTCCAGAGGTTAGTTGATATATCTGATTATCGGTGATACTGCAGATCATCAATAATCGGGTATATTCTGTATTCTCGGTGATACTGCAGATCACCGGTAATCAGATCCTCTCTGTGTTACACCAATCGTTACAGAACGGGAGTCCAAACTCAAATGGACGCGCTCACAGTCCGTCTGGGTACCCTCACCACTGCGGTGGAAGATATCAACCGGGTACTGGGCAGCCACCAGACGCAACTTAATGCTTTGTCTGGGTCTGTTCATGCCGTACAGACGGCTGTGAATGATGTGCGATCTCCTCTTAGCATAGACATACATATGCCCGTACCAGAAAGGTTTTCTGGCCACAGATCTGATTTCCAAAATTTTAGGAGTAGAGTGTTGTCATACTTTGAGTTAAGACCTAATACGTCAGGTACCATTACTCAAAGAATCCCGTTTATTAAGACCTTATTATCAGGCGACTCCCAGACCTGGGCATATAGTCTCCCCGACGATCACAAAGCCATGACCTCTGTGGAGGATTATTTTAATGCTATGGCCATAATTTACGACGATCCAGACATAGCCTCAACTTCTGAGCGGAAGCTCAAACTATTGAGTCAAGGCAAGGGTTCAGTGGAGGATTATGCAGCCGAATTTAGGAGGTGGTCAGTGTCTGCCAGGTGGGACACATATGCCTTACTCGATTGTTTTTTGTCAGGGCTTATAGATGAGGTTTCAGAGCTCATGTTAGGACAACCTGAACCTAGGTCCATTGATGAAGCCATTGCATCTGCCATTCGAATTGATCGCCGTCTGCGCTATCATAGGCAGACCCGTGGTAGACGTACTGTAAAAATTGTGTCTCATGCTGCACCTCCAGAGACTCCACCTCCAGTAACTCCACCTTCGCCTCCATCTGAGCCGATGCAGATTGGTCGGTCTCGTTTGTCTCAGGTGGAGCGGAAGCGCAGGTTGTCTGAACAGTTGTGTCTCTACTATGCAGAGGGGGGTCATAGGGTGCAAAATTGTCCCAAGAGGTACGCTACTGCCTAGGTGTACTCAGGGGTCAGGCCATAGGCGCTCAGTTGGTACCCCTAAATGACGAGCGACTTCTTCTCCCTTGTACGATTTCTTGGGAAGATAAGTCTGAAGTTACTGAGGCCTTCATTGATTCAGGCTCAGCAGCTAATTTTATGGATTTTGAGTTTGCTAAAAAATTGGGTATTCCGGTCACGCCGATAAACCCACGTATTCAGGTTACGGCAGTGGATGACTCCCCTCTGCAGGGAAACAGTCCGCTGTCTCAGACACCAGAAGTAGGGATTACTACCGGGGTGTTACATTCTGAGAAGTTACAGTTTTTTGTGTTACATATGGCCAGCTCCACGATTATTCTCGGTATGCCTTGGTTACAGGTGCACTCACCCCAGATCAATTGGGCCACCGGTCAGCTAACCAGCTGGTCTCCCCATTGTTTTCAAAACTGCCTTGTGAAGGTAACATTGGGAGAGACTAAGGTTCATGTGGAGGGTGTGCCAGATCAGTATTCAGATTTTTCGGACGTGTTTTGTGCCAAGTCAGCCGACAAACTTCCCCCACATCGCCCTTTTGATTGTCCTATTGATCTCCATTCAGGTTGTATGCCCCCTAGAGGCCACCTCTATAACTTGTCTGGGCCAGAAAAATTAGCCATGCAGGAGTACATTCGTGAGAACCTAGCCAAGGGGTTCATTCGGCCATCTCGGTCACCTGCTGGAGCAGGGGTTTTTTTTGTTAAGAAAAAAGATGGAGGTCTTAGGCTGTGCATTGATTATAGAGGCCTAAATAAAATTACGGTAAAAAATCATTATCCGTTGCCTCTGATTGACGATTTATTTACGCAGGTCACTAATGCTAAGATTTTTTCTAAATTGGATTTACGAGGGGCATACAACCTGGTACGGATCAGAGAGGGCGATGAATGGAAGACGGCCTTCAACACACCCGACGGGCATTACGAGTACCTGGTGATGCCCTTCGGGTTGTGTAACGCTCCGGCCGTCTTCCAGGAACTTATTAACGAGGTGTTTAGAGAGATCTTGGGAAAGTTTGTCTTGGTATATCTTGACGATATACTAATTTTCTCGTCCAACCTCTCGGAACATAGAGTCCACGTTCGGTTGGTTTTGCAGAAACTAAGACAAAACAAATTATATGCCAAACTGGAAAAGTGCATTTTCGAGGTGACATCAGTCGCGTTTCTGGGGTACATAATTTCGACCTCGGGACTTTCTATGGACCCTGCCAAAGTCTCGGCTGTTCTGGAGTGGCCCCAGCCAGTGGGGTTGAAGGCTCTCCAGAGGTTTTTAGGGTTTGCAAATTACTATGGAAGGTTCATAAAGGGGTACTCCACGGTCATCTCGCCCCTAACCTCTCTCACTAAGAAGGGGGCGGATACTAATCACTGGTCCCTGGAAGCACAGACTACATTCTCCACTCTGAAAAAGTTGTTTTGTACCGCACCCATTTTGAGACACGTGGACATTTCCTATCCCTTTGTGGTGGAGGTAGATGCCTCAGAGGCTGTGCTGTCTCAACGCTCGGGGTTACAGGGCAGATTACACCCGTGTGCTTACTTTTCACGTAGGTTTTCACCCGCAGAGAAAAACTACGATATAGGCAATAGAGAGCTCCTTGCCATCAAGTTAGCCTTTGAGGAGTGGTGTCATTGGTTGGAGGGAGCAGAACATACTATTACAGTCTACACTGATCACAAAAACCTGGAGTATATTGAAGGAGCTAAGAGATTGAGCCCCCGACAGGCTCGGTGGTCACTTTTTTTTCGAGATTTAGATTTGTAATTACGTATACCCCGGGTAGTAAGAACATCAAGGCGGATGCCTTGTCACAATGTTTTGAGCCAGAGACAGCACAGCCCTCAGACCCAGAAACCATCCTCCCACAAAGAGTGGTTTTGGCAGCCACAGAGACTTGGGGGGACTGGACAGAGACATTGAGCCCCTTTCAGCAGGACGTTCCTGAAGGGAAGCCTAAGGGAGTTATGTTTGTGCGACTACCATACCGCCTGCAGATTTTGCAAATGTTCCACTCTCACAAGAACTCTGGTCATCCAGGCGCAACCAGAACACAGGATCTTGTCGCAAGATGTGCATGGTGGCCTACCTTGGCATCTGACTGTAAGGAGTTTGTGAGAGAGTGTGCAGTGTGTGCTAGGAGTAAGCCCTCCCGTCTGGCACCTGTGGGAACATTGCAGCCTTTGCCCACCCCGAGTGAACCATGGACCCATTTGTCCATGGATTTTGTGGGGGAACTTCCGAGATCTGAGGGCATGTCGGTCATTTGGGTGGTAGTCGATAGATTTAGCAAAATGGCCCATTTCGTTCCCCTGAAAGGATTCCCCTCAGCTCAGGAGTTGGCCGATCTTTTTATCAGGCACATCTTTCGGCTGCATGGCATTCCGGAAGATATAGTGTCCGATCGGGGAGTCCAGTTCGCTTCGAAATTTTGGAGGGCATTTTGTCAACATTTGGGCATGAAGTTGTCATTTTCGTCAGGCTACCACCCACAGACCAATGGGCAAACTGAGAGAGTCAATCAGTCCCTGGAGCAGTTTCTCAGGTGCTATGTGGCAGAGTCTCAGACTGACTGGGTCAGGTTCTTGCCCTTTGCGGAATTTGCACACAATAACCTAAAAAGCTCTTCCTCTGGGTTTTCGCCATTCCAGGTGGTGACAGAGAAATTGCCCAAGTTCTCTCCTTTCCCAGTGGCTTCAACTCCGTTTCCGGCCCTGGAGGCCTGGCAGGAGTCCTTTAGGGACATATGGGGAATGGTGAAAAAGAATTTGGAGAAGGCTTTTTGTAACCAGAAGGGGCAAGCTGATAAGAGACGCTCCATTGAGTGGAGGTTCCAGCCAGGGGACTTGGTATGGGTGTCCACACGTCACTTGGCTCTGAAGCAACTCTCGTCCAAGTTGGGACCAAGATATGTGGGTCCTTTTCCGGTCGTCAGGAAAATCAACAACGTCACTTATGCCCTTGATCTTCCTGCCAGCATGCGTGGCGTAAGATCGTTCCATGTGTCCCTCCTCAAACCGGCCGTGCATACTGAGTCCACTCCTCCTCCACCGGTGATGGTGGACGATCAACCTGAGTATGAAGTGGAAAAAATATTAGACTCCCGTATTGTATAGAACTCAGTGCAGTACTTGGTGCACTGGAAAGGTTATGGCACCGAGGAAAGATCTTGGGTACCTGACAGTCGCATGCATGCTAATGAGTGGAAAAGGGAATTTCATGCCCTGCACCCTGAGCAGCCGGGTAGGAGCTGTCCAGAGTCCACTCCTCGGGGGGGGGGGGTACTGTGAGAAAACGCGGAAGCACCGCCGCATGCGATCATGGCAAGGCGGCGGATTCCGCGTCCAGCGTGGCCACTGATGTATGTGCTCACGCGTCTTTGTGTTTGCCTGAACGCGGAGGAACCGCCGCATGCGCTGGCGGCATGGCGGCGGATTCCGCGTGCAGCACAACAGGCATTTCGCAGCAGGGTTCTGGTGTGGCTGGGAGCTGTAGTCCACATAGGTTTAGGTGGACGCGCGCGCGCGCGCGCTGAGAGGAAGAGCTTTGTACCAGTCAGTGGGGGATCAGCTGACCAAGCTGGTCAGCTGACGCCAGAGACGGTTTCCATTGGTCCAGCACTTGGGGGAGGCACTGGAGAACGCTGAACTATATATACTGGTGGCTGGGCATTTGCTGGTTGTCTGCCGTTGTGATCACTATGTGGCAGCACTCAGACCTTGTCTGTATCTGTGTTATTAGACCAGTTTCCAAAGGTGCTGATGGCCAAGGATCTCACACCTTAGTCTAGGGATTCTGTACCATCTGTATATTTGTATTATCTAGTCTAGTTCCTGGAGTGTGAGAATCTTGGAGCTCACACTCAAGTCTAGGCATTGTTGATTATTTGTTATGACCTTCTGCTTTCCTGACCATTCTTCTGATCTCTGATTGTGTACCTTTGTCATTCTGATACTCTGTTGCTGAACTCGGCTAGTCTCTGGAATCCGCATCTGCCTCCTGTCTCTGTACCTTATCTGTCTGTCTGTTGCCAACCTGGCCTGTCCGACCTCGAGAACTATCTTCCCTGTCTGGAGATAGTTCACAGACCTGTCAGTGACACTTCACCATTGGTGTCACTCACCTTCTGTCCTTCTCTCTCCCAGCCTTGCTTCTCCCCTTGGGGAGCTGCAGGCCTGTAGAAGGAATCTGTTCCATAGCAGTATCTGTTACTATCTAGCACCCATCTTACGAGTGTGTTCCTCAAAGTATTACTGTTGCACCAAAACACTCTCATCTCTCAGGTGTCCAGAGGTTAGTTGATATATCTGATTATCGGTGATACTGCAGATCATCAATAATCGGGTATATTCTGTATTCTCGGTGATACTGCAGATCACCGGTAATCAGATCCTCTCTGTGTTACACCGATCGTTACACCAGTCTGGCGGTACTTCACTGTGTGCGAAGACGACAAGACCCATGCCATTTGCCACAGTTGCGGTGCCCGCCTGAGCAGAGGTCGCGATCTCAACAAGTTGGGTACCTCGTGCCTGCAGACCCACTTGGAGACAAAACATTTTGAGGCGTACAGTGACTATATGAAGGTGAAGGACAGTGGTGCAGGCAGTGGTCAGAGCCAGACTGCATCCCACCCTCCTGCTCATCCAGCATCAGCAGTAGGAGCGCAAAAAGTCACTGCTCTCAGGGAACCAACCTGGTGAGCGAGGAACGGGCATCCCTCTGCCAGTGGGTGCCCTTTGTTTGTCTGCTGGTCAGGGCACTGTGTGATTTGATGGATGTGGGAGAGGAAGCCCTGAAGCAGCTGGAACAGCAGCCGCCTGCGCAGTCCACTTCTGCACAGGAATTTGAGTTGTTGGAGGAGGAGTTGGAGGTGCTGAATGTTGCTGTTGAGGGGGAACAGCGGAGCGCAGCAGCAGTAGTGAGAGGATGGAGAGAGGAGGAAGAGGCTCAGGGGCCAGAGGAGGAGGAGGACAGCAAACTTGAGGCCACTGACCCTGATGTCTCTGATGGATGGACCGCCCTGTTCACCATGGCAAGGCACATGCTGTGGTGCCTGCGCACAGACCCCAGGGTTAAGCAGATGCAAGCGAGGGAGGACGCTTGCATCAGCATGATCCTGGACCCACGGCTGAAGGGGAGGGTGGCTCAGTTCCTACCTACGGAAGACAGTGAGCAGCGAACAAGGGAGTTGCAGGAGATCCTTGTTCGGCAATTGGAGGAAGCCTTCCCCCAGTCTTCCACCCCCTCTGTCCCTGTCCAGCCAGGACAGTAGCCAGTGCTTGCAGCCAGCAGCAGCAGCATCAGGCGCCCAGGAGACCTGTGGGCCTTGACAAAGGCACTCTACCTGATGATAGAGCAGCCGAGAGAGGAGGTGCATGCAGCAGCATCCTCCTCTCAAAGTCACAGGCAGCGCCTGACCCGGATGGTGGACAACTACATGGGGTCCTTCAGCGGGCTTGATACCGGTGAGGAGGAGCCTGTGGACCCCTTGGAGTACTGGGTCGAACGCATGCAGATGTGGAGTGAGCTGGCATAGTACGCCCTGGAAGTGTGCTGTCAGAGAGGTGCTTCAGTGCGGCTGGTGGCATGGTCACGGAAAAGCGCTTTCGTCTGTCCACAGAGTCCATGGACAGACTTACGTTCCTAAAGATTAACCAGGCCTGGATTGAAGGCACGTTCCACGCACCTGTTGTCGGCTACAGGAGGACATGAGGTGCCTGGGAATAATTTTTTAACATAATCAACCTTCAGTCCCCTGCAAATTTGGCCTGGTTTTTCTTTAGGTCTAGGTGCCATGGCCTAGGCTGCCTGCTGCCATGTATGTCCTTCTGCTGCTGCATTAAACCTCCTGTCTGTGTTCCCACCACTACCACCAGTGTCCACTCCGTTATGCGCTGCTGGCTGCCACTAGTTATTTAACACACCCTCAAAATAGCTACTTTCTGTTTCTTGTGTAAAAAAAAAAATTATTCTGAGGTGTCTGGGTTGAAAACTGTGCTGTCCCAGTTGTGTATTGGACACAATGTGGGCTTCACGACTGCTGTCCGGAACCTCCTGTTGTATGGTGTTTATTACAGCCGTGGTACCAACGCTAGGGACCATGGCCCGTTACACTGCCTGCTGCCACACGTCACTCCTCCTCCTCCTCCTGCTGCTGATGCTGTATTTAACCTCCTGCTGTCTGTGTTCCCACCACTAGGGTCCACAGACTTATGTGCTGCTGTCATACGCCATAGCTATTACGCCACTACAATAGCTACATTTAAAAAAAAATATTCTGAGGTGTCTGGGTTGAAAACTGTGCTGTCCCAGTTGTGTATTGGACACACTGTGGTCTTCATGACTGCTGTTCGGAACCTCCTGCTGTATGGTGTCACTCCTCCTGCTGCCACATTTCACCTCCTGCTGTCTGTGTTCCCAACGCCAGGGTCTGCAGAATTATGTGCTGCTGCCATGCACCACTAGCTATTATTACGCTACAAATTTAGCTATGCTGTTGAAGAACAAATTTTGCAACAGTTCAGTTATGTAAGGGAAAAAAACATTAAGTTGGGTACAAGAGGAAGAATATGAACACACACACAAAAAATGGTGGTGAAGAAGAAGAAGAACCAGGTGAAGAAGAAGAAGAATAACCAGGAGAAGAAGAAGAAGAATAACCAGGAGAAGAAGGAGAAGAAGAAGAGCCAGGAGAAGAAGAATAACCAGGAGAAGAAGAAGAAGAACCAGGAGAAGAAGAAGAAGAACCAGGTGAAGAAGAAGAACCAGATGATGATGAAGAAGAAGAAGAACCAGATGATGAAGAAGAACCAGATGATGATGAAGAAGAAGAACCAGATGATGATGATGATGATGATGAAGAAGAAGAAGAAGACGAAGAAGAAGTCGAAGAAGAACCAGGTGAAGAAGAAGATGAAAAACCAAGTGAGGATGACCCAGAAGAAGAAGAAGAAGAACCAGGTGCCAGTGAAGAAGATGATGAAGATGATGGTGATGAGAAAGAAAATGGTAAAACAGAAAAAGAAGACGATGAAGAAAAAGATGGAGAGAAGAAAAAGAAGAAGGTGAAGAAGAATCAACAAGAGATGCAGAAAAAAAGTTTTCCATCATTTTTTTTATTACACCTACTTAATAGTGATTTCCCTTATAAAAAAAAATTAGCTTTAAGGCCATCCGAATTCGTGATCAAGAATTCGGGGTAATACCCGAATTCAATTATCGATCACAGACCGAATTCGAATCGCATTCTACTGGTCGTGATCACGGCCGAACCCGAATTTGACCCGGACCCGAATTCGAATGTACTCGAATCGAATTTCGGTACATTCGAGCATTACTGGTGAGACTTGTATGCAGCAGAGTAGCACGAGACTGCTGGGACTTTGGGATGCAACCGAGCAGTTTTGATTTTTCTGCCTACATTTGGTTGCTTGGTTTTGATTACATTTGCAATGAGTCTCATTACTATTTGCAATCACTCTGCAGTTCAGAGTAGCTCAGGATGTTGTCATGAACTGCAGCCAGACAGCTGTGGATTTCTTACATGCATGTGGTTGCATAATGTGGCGTGCATTTGTAATGAGAATCCTTTCCATTCACAGGCAGCTTGCAGCCTTCAATCAGTGTAACACAGGATTGCATGATTACCATTTAGCTGTGTGGGAATTTGCATGTCTGCTCTCATTGGCTGATATCCATAGAAAAACCTGCCTCTCATCTCAGACCTTGCCCAACATAGTGTACATCTTCCCTTAGTTGTTTGCTGGGTTCATGGTGTGAAAGTTGTATTATTGTATTGCATTATCTTGCCTTGCCTGCCTGGACGTTCACTGCACCCGCGGGAGTACAGTGAGGTCTTTATCTTCCTGTTAGTTGGAAACTGCCTTCACCACGTTGGTGACTGGTAGTATTCCTTTTTGCTCTGTTCCTGTGGATGTGACTGTAGCAGCGGTTGCTATTAGTTACACTCCTACCTGTTTGTCTTGTCCGTGCCAGTGTGGATGTTTGCTATTGCTGGACAAACAATCCTTCTGTCTGTCTGTCCCTGCTAATCTTGTTCCTGTGGACGTAACTATAGGCTGCGGTTGCTATTAGTTACGCTCCTACCTGCTTGTCTTGTCCTTGTTATTGCCCTGAGCAACCATTGTGTCTTGTTTATTTGTGTCGGTTATCAGAAGCTCAGAGCTGCAGTTGCTCTGAGCAATCTTTCTCCTTTGTTCATAGCTCCTAGTGTGATCTGTGTAACTTCCTCCACAACAGCATTCCGCTCTACTACCTAATATCACCCAGCTGCATAGTCTTGTTTGCTCTGGTGGTACTCTGGCTTTCTCAGCCTCAGCCGCTATATTTTGCACCTCCAAGGCCTGGGTGTAACCAAAGTCGGGTAGGTGTTATTTCCTCATCTCCCATTCAAACAGGCACGCGCCACATAGGGTGAAGAAAGTGGTGATAGATTGGGGTATAGTGACTGAAAGAAAGTAGGAGATCTGCCAGGCATTACAATATGATTATTTCTTCCTGTGATACAATGAGGGCAGCCATGTTCTGTTTGTGATCATTACACAGGCAAGCTGCTCTGCATCTCCACCCCTCAGCCTGTGAAAACTTCACTCCCCTCTCTTCCTCCCTCCTCCCCTCTGCCTCTGAAATCTCTGGCTAGTAACATCTCCTCCTCCTCCTGCCCAGACTGATCTCCCATAAGCCCTTGCTACATGGGAGTGCCAAGGCACTGGAGATGCTGTCTGTGGTCGAGGTTTGTTTAGTTTATAGGGAATTAGAGTATTAAAACAAAATAAAGTATTGGGCTTGAGGAATGCCCAATAAACTATATTAAAGGAACACAATTATGCAATGAGTAAAAATTTATCTGAGATCCTGACAACTATGATTAAGGACCTGGTGTCCGAAACTTGTTAGTGGAATGCTTTCTGATTGTATGGATACGTCCTGAATAAACGATTATTTTGTATTTCCGATATTGGAGACAATTGTGCGGACCTTCCTTCCTTTATCTGAGATCCACTTTAAATTACTTGAGGGCATTCCCATTGAAAAAAGGGAACTAGATAAGGATGGCAGAGTGAGAGTTGCACAAGTGTCATCATAGGCAGCTGCAGGATAAATACCAACATGCAGCAGAATCTGCAGCAGTAAGAGCACTGAGGTTACAAATATAAAGAAAAAAGAGCTAAATAAGTCTAAAGTGTAAAAATATGTTGTCCAAGCAGGAGATGATTGGAAGTAGGATGCATATGTCTAGGATTCCAATGTTGCAAATGATGATTGGGTCACTTGTCTTGTGAATCATCATGTTCCAATTCTAAAATAGACCCTTTTAATTGTAATAAGTAGAAAGAAAATCATTGGGGTTATCAAAGTTGAAGAGAAAAATTAAGTGCTGGAGGGAGTAGCTGGGGATAAGGCTCCTGATCACACATTTTGGATTGTTATCAGTGGATAGAGAAGGCCAAACGCTTCACTGGTGAGCAGTATTTGTCGAAGATCGGGTATTCGCGCTCGCCACTAGTGGTGAGCACATGGCGCTATTCGACCCGTCCCCATACATTAACATTGGGCTAAAATTTGAGCCCTTACATCACAGACAGCAGGCACATGGCAGCCAATCAGCCTGCACCCCCTCACAAACCCACCCACCGACTATAAAAATGCTGCAGCGCTTGCCATGTTCCAGTCTATCTTCTGCTGGAATAGAGAGAAGAAGGGACAGAGCTTGCTGGAGATAGGGAAAGCGTTAGCTAGGCTTGTTTATTTTGATCCTTGCTGGCTGATTGCTGTTTAATCACCCCAACAGCCCTTCTTAGGGCTAACTTCATCCTTCTGTTGTTTTTTTTTTTTTTTTTTGCATGTGTGACCCTTTACAGCCCACAGGCACCCACCATTGTGCCCAATGCCCACTACAAGCACAATAGTGCTCAGGGCCTCTGTTATTATCACTAAATTGTGTTTGAACTGTTTCAGAATGTTCTCAGTGTCTGTCTGATAGTGCACAAACAGAGCCCACTGGCACTGAGCCCCACCTGTGCCCACTTCTAGTGATCCAGCATTGTGTGCCACATAAAAGCACAAGCTCAGTTTTTCCACTACTGCTCCAAGGCATCTGTTATTTGTCTTTGAATTGTGTTTGAACAAAAGAGAAAATAGTGAGTGCACACCAATAGTGCTGCTTGGATAACCCTTTTCAAAATCCGAACAGAATTCGGATCCGGATACCTAGAAATCCGATCCGAATCGGATATCTGAATTCAAACTTTTTTGTACCTGAATCCGATTCGGATATCCGAACCAGAATCGGAAATATCCACCCGGATTCGGATATCCGAGTAGAAAACTGGAAGTTGCCATTAGAGATGTCGCGAACCTCCGATTTTCGGTTCGCGAACCCTCTTCGCGAACCTCTGCGAAAGGTTCGGTTCGCGAAAAAGTTCGCGAACCGCAATAGACTTCAATGGGGAGGCGAACTTTGAAAATTTTAAAAAATTCTCCTGGCTACAAAAATGATAGAAAACATGTTTCAAGAGCTCTAATACCTGATTGAGTGAAATACACATCACTGCTGGAGGAACCACCCTCCCTCCCTCCTCCAAGCAAGGTCCTTATATCATTTGACTCAGTTGTCTGCCTACACTAATTAGTTATGGGACAGCTGCTACACACTCTGCTAGGGAGATTTTAATTAGCCTCTTGTGGGTCTCCCTCCTCCCTTCTACCTATTCCCTCCTCCCTCCTACCGGAGGGAGGAGGGTCTCTTCTGCCAGGTAATTATACTATTTTAAAAACCAGTATACATCATACCATGGCTGGGAATCGAACCCAGCTCTCACTGTGTGGTGGACAAGTCACCCTAACCACTGTACCACTACAGTAGTAAGTGAAGCTGGCCTAAAAATTACCATTTATGCTCAATGCAATAGAAACAGGTTGCTTACAGGGAACCTTAACTGAGAGTGATATGGATGTTTCCTGTAAACAATACCAGTTGCCTGGCAGTCCAGCTGATCTTTGTGACTGCAATAGTGGCTGAATCACACCCTGAAACAAGCATGCAGCTAATCCAGTCTGACTTCAGTCAGAGCACCTGATCTGCATGCTTGTTCAGGGGCTGTGGCTAAAAGTATTAGAGACACAGGATCAGCAGGCGATTCAGGCATTAAATTGCTTCTAAAACATTTTTTAGGGTAAATGAAACACTAATTGATGATGTGGGACTTAAAATCCCCCCCCCAAAAAAAAAATGGCTGTCAATTAACTTGCAGCCCATTGTATCCAAAGTCCAGCCGCACAACTGGGACAGCACAGTTATCAGCCCAGACACCTCCCAAAAATGACACAGCAATTGTGTTAAGATAATAATCACCATGGGTACCACGGCACAGGTAAAACATTACAAAGGAGAGGTTCCAGAAGCGGTCGTACTGCCTCAGTTGGGACCTCCCCACAACCGGGACAGCACAGACACCTCCAAAAAAATTACACAGCAATTGTGTTCAGGTAATCACTATGGCACCTAGTGTTGGTACCACAGCACAGGTAAAACATTAATAAGGAGAGGTTCCAGGAAGTGGTCGTACTGCCACAGTTGGGACCTCCCCACAACTGGGACAGCACAGTTATCATCCCAGACACCTCCAAAAAATTACACAGCAATTCTGTTCAGATAATCACCAGTGTTGGTACCACGGCTGTAAAAAAAAATTGAACCAGGCTTATTGCTGAAGACGGAACCAGGGGGTTGTGGTGGTAAAGGATGGTGGTAAGGCAGGCATAGTGATTCCCACTCAGCCAATTCATTTTCCCCTCTTGCCAACAACAGGGGCCAGGAACTCACCAACCACCCAAGCCTGGTTCATTTTCAAAAACGTCAGTCTGTCCATAGACTGGGGGGACAGACAAGAGCGCTTCTCGGTGACCACACCACCGGCCGCACTGAAGCACCTTTCTGACAGCACGTTGGAAGGCGGGCAGGACAGCACTTTCAGGGCGTACTGTGCCAGCTCGCTCCAGATATCCAGGTGCTTGACCCAGTAATCCAAGGGGTCCACAGGGGTGTTGGTGTCAAGCCCGCTGTAGGACCCCATGTAGTCTGCCACCATCCGGGTCAGTTGCTGGTTCTGGTTTTGAGAGCCGGATGCTGCTGCAGGCACCTCCTCTGTAGGCAGCGGTACTGGCATGGTGTAGAGCGCCTTTGTGAGAGACAGCAGGTTTGTTGGTTGCCTGCTGCTGCTGGATGCAGGCACCTTCTGCTGTGCTGGCTGGACTGTGACAGCAGGGGGGGTGGGAGGCTGGGGGAAGGCTTCCTCCAAGTGCTGAACCAGAATTCGCTGCAAGTCCCTGATTCAGTGCACTGGGTCTCCTCCTCCAGGCAGGAACTGAGCCAGCTTCCCCTTCAGCCGTGGGTCTAGCATCATGGTGATCCAGATGTCCTCCCGAGCATGCATCTGCTTCACCCTTGGGTCACTGCGCAGGCACTGCAGCATGTGCACCGCCATGGGGAACAGGGACGCCATCTCTGCTGACACATCTTTGGCACCCCCCGAGATAATAGTGCTGTCCTCCTCCTCTGACTCCTGAGCCTCCTCCTGGTCTCTCCACCCCCGCACCACTGCAGCTGCACTCTGCTGTGCCCCCTCATCGTCATGGTCAGGGACCTCCAACTTCTCAAACAGCAAGTCCTCTCCTCCTCAACCTCCTACTCCTGCCGCACAGAGGTGGACTGTGCAGGTGGCTGCTGCTCCTGCTGGATCAATGCTGCCTCTCCCACTTCCAGCAGAGCATAAAGGGCCTTGTCCAGCATGCACTCAATGGTCACCCACTCACACAGCGATGCACGGTCCCGGCTGACCATGTTGGTGGCCTCCAGGAAGGGTGCCAGCACCAAACACACCAGCTGCATTTTTCCCCAATCAGCACTGAGGATGATGTCTGGGAGGTGGGTGGTGCCGGTCACGGACAAGGTGGCCTCCATGGTGGCTTTATCTAGTAACTGGTTGATAGCCCGCTTCTGTTCAACCAGATGTTCCAACATTGCCAGGGTGGAATTCCAGAGTGTTGGAACGTCTATAATGAGCCACCTCTGTGACTTTCAGGCCTCTGGGGGTCAGCCAACTCCTCTCCTGCTCTTGGAGTTTGGCCAGGACGTGGTCTGCTGTCAGTCTGTTCTTCCCCAGGCTGACCATCTCCAGCAGCGCTTGGTAGTGGTGAGCCTTCACGCTGCTGCTGAGGCGGGGGTGTTTGGCGGCGGGTTTGCCGGAGGATGGAACCGGATCAGAGCTGGAACCTGCTGCACTTCCCCTGACCCTGCTGCGGGATGGCAACCCCGACTGGGGTGATGATGCTGCTGCTGCTGTGCCCGATGCTGATGTCCCCCTCCTCACCCACTTCCACCAAACTGACCCAGTGTGCGGTGAAGGACAAATAGCGGCCTGTCCTAAACCGGCTGCTCCATGAGTCCATTGCCTCATGGACCCGCTCACCCACCACATGATCAAGCCCACGTTGGCCTTTACAAACTGGTGCAGTGCTGGGATGGCCGTGCGTGCAAAGTAGTGCAAGCTGGGGATTGGCCAATCCGGCTTTGCGCACTGCAGGAGCAAACACATGGCACACATTACAAGTCACAAACTTGCTTTCCAGTGAGGGCAGATGAAAAAACTGCCAGATTGGGGAGTGCAATTTTCTCTTACGTCCAAAATGGGATGCTTCTGATGATTTTCTCCATGTGGTGGTTGGGGCCTGGGGTTGAGTGGTGTGGCGGGTGGTAGTAGTGGCAGATGAAGCATCAGGCTGTGGGTCACGCATTCCATGCCCACTGCTGCTCCTGCCAATGTCAGCAATGCTGATCCTCCATGCCAGACCCACTGACTCATCCTCCTCCTCAGAGTCAGAGCTGATATCCCCCTCCTGTGGATGGTAGTCCTGGTCCTTCATCTCCTCATCAACATCAAACTCCCCCTCCTCGAACAACTGCTGGGATGATGAGCCCACCTCAAACTACTCTTCTGCTGACACATCATGGACGGACTCCCCCCCAATAAGCACCGTCACCATCTCAGACTCTTCCACCTTAGACTCTTCCACAAAGCCCATTACGTCCAGAATGTGTTTTGTAGGGCTGGTGGTGGCCTGCTCGTCATCCACCATCAGCTGCATCACAGCGCGGTGTCTTTCTCCTCCAATTTGCGCCGCCGACCCTGCTTGTAAATGGTCGTAACACGCTGCTGCGTCTCTGCAGCGTGACTCCCCCTAACAACTGGACGGCCAGTGGCTAGCGGCGGAATGGAGACTGAGGTGGCAGAACTGCTGACAGAGTCCGCAATGTTGCTCCCTCTCGTCTTTACCTTGCTGACCCTCCCCCGGCTGCCTGTGCCAGACATAGTACAAGATAATGTGATCAGGGGCCCCAACCGTCCCGATTTTGTCGGTTGGGGGAGGGGTCCTGCTGTCCCAGGATACCCCCCCCCCCCCCTTGTGTCCCGGCAGGCAGCGGAGGTGAAGAAAGGATCAAGGCGCCAGCCGGCGGATGCGGTGTGTTGTGTGGGATGCGGGTCTGGTATAAGATTGTCTGTCCCTCCCTCCCTCCCTTCCGCCGCATGTGACCCCCAGTGTCCCCTGTATGCAGAGATAACAGCGCAGCGGAGCGGGCAGTCTTACCATTCCTCCTCGCGTATCGGGCATCTCTATCTCTTCTCCGCTTCCTGCTTCCTGTGATGTCACAGGAAGTAGATGGAAGCAAGAGAGATGCCCGGTACGAGGAGGAATGGTAAGACTGCCCGCTCCGCTGCGCTGTTATCTCTGCATACAGGGGGACACTGGGGGCCACACGCGGAGGAAGGGAGGAAGGGAGGGACGGACAATCTTATACCAGACCCGCATCCCACACAACACACCGCATCCGCCGGCTGGCGCCTCGATCCTCTTTTTCCCCTCCACACCCATGGGCACCCTCACCCTTCTCACCCTTCTCTCCAACATTTTATTAATAAATGACCATTTATGCAGATATATATATATATATATATATATATATATATATATATATGTAACGATTGTGGAACTTTCTCCGTGATCAGCGCACAACGCGTGCGCTGACACGGCGGAAATCCTCCACAAGCGTGTAATTGCAGGCACCCAGCAAAAGGTGAGAAAGGGAACCAATCCTCTGTACCTCCACAAATGCCAGACAGGAATTGTACGAAGCGCAGAACGCAATCGCAAGAGAGGCGATTGCGAATGAGAACGAGCAAAGGGACAGGTTGTATGTGTGTGCGCCAATCCAGTCGCCACCCCGCGACCGCGCACACACAACAGCAGATATGAAATAGGAACGCGATCGCGAGAGGTGCGATCGCCAGACGTGACACAAGGCAGATCAGGACAGAATACAAGGGTAGCAAAGGCACAGTAAATAATACAATGAGAAGACGCGGAAAACAACAAACGCTAGCTAACCGCGAACACCGCACTCATTCGCAACAGTGCACGCGGTTATGCGCGGTCTCCACGTGATAAGCACAATAGAGACAAGCACGCCTAACTAACCATCTACAGACAAACATGAAACAGAGGACGCAAACGCTTGCTTAACGGTTACCTCACCGAGCCTCCAGCAAGCGGTCGTAGCAGATAAGACAGACACACGAAAACAGGGACAAGCGAGAGATAGGATCCACAGCACTAGAGAAAAGTGGCCAGCGCAATCCAGGTACAGAGTAGCAGAACAGAAGGATCCCCAGCGCTAGCAAAAAGTAGCTAGCGCGATCCCAGGAGACAGAACAGAAGGATCCCCAGCGCTAGCGAAAAGTAGCTAGCGCGATCCCAGGAGACAAAACAGAAGGATCCCCAGCGCTAGCAAAAAGTAGCTAGTGCGATCCCAGGAGACAGAACAGAAGAGATAGCTGGTAGCAACCGCTGCACCAGCTATACTCCAAGAACAGAGATCAGAACCATTTCCTGTCAACCACCATAGGGACAGGACAATGGCAACAGGCAAGACAAGACAGAACAGGCAATACAGATAATACAATCCTAACTGCACTAGGGAAATCTGCCTAGCGCAGATTCAGGAATTACTCTAAGCTGATGTTCAAACAGAGAGCAAGGCTGACACCCCACCAGGAGTGTTACATAGGACGAAATCCTTATGAACAGCGAAGCATTGTGGGAAAGACATAGTACTTATAGTACACGCCTCCAATGAATGTGGCCAGGCAATTTGCATGACAACGTATGCAAATTCCTCTGCAAGCACAAGCTGCAAAACTGACAGAAGCTCTTCTTTCCAGAGTCCTGCAGCATGCAAATCAAAACAATGGTCAAAAAGCTGCCTGCCTGCACAGGCAGATGAGCAAATCATCACAATATATATATATATATATATATATATATATATATATATATATATATATATATATATATATATATATATATATATATATATATAATGATTGACTAGGGGTGTGTCAGGGGGTGTGGTTGGGGGTGTGGCTTAAGTGTCCCGGTTTCTCATCTCAAAATGTTGGGAGGTATGATGTGATGTCACAGATGATGTGGGGTACTTCTACTTTATTAATAACGGGCACGGAGTGACAGACAGCAAAGTAGAACAAGACACACTAACAACTAGTAACTACTAGCAATGCAGTAACTACACAATAACACAGTAATCCTACCTATACTGTAACCACTAGCTAGCTAAGGCTAATAGCAGGCCAGCCAGCAGCAGGAGGCCTGGACTGTGCACACGCGTGTATCAAAAAAGGGCGCCTGGAAAAAAGGGCGCGGGGTGTAGCCGAAATTGTAAGTTTGAATGCAAAACCATATTTTTCGTTTAAGAGGTTATAAATGATAATGTAGTGCTAAATAGGTTAAATAAACGGAAATGAAATGGCAAAATACTGTCTATAACAGTAAACGAATTCTGAAATGAAACGTCAAATAGCGTCTATAACAAAAACGATATTTACACATATATTAAGCATAGTAATAGAATGGTAGATTTTACAGGTATTTTACTGCAATTATACCTAACTTTAGGGTCACAGATATCTCTCCTTATCCCTATCCCTAACACCTAGAACCCCCTTTGTGCAAATACACATAATGTAATAAATTGTATATATTACATATATTGTACTGTAACTATAGGTAACCTTACTCTCATACAGAGCCCTCCCTGTACCTATCCCTAACCCCTAGACCCCCCTGGTGGTGCCTAAACCTAAGACTCCCCTGGTGGTGCCTAATTCTAAGACCCCCCTGGTGGTGCCTAAACCTAAGACCCCCCTGGTGGTGCCTAAACCTAAGACTCCCCTGATGGTGCCTAAACCTAAGACCCCCCCTGGTGGTGCCTAAACCTAAGACTCCCCTGGTGGTGCCTAAACCTAATACTCCCCTGGTGGTGTCTAAACCTAACCACCCCCCTGGTGGTGTATATTGCACTGTAACTATACCTAACCCTCCCTGTACCTATCCCTAACCCTAGACCCCCCTGGTGGTGCCTTAACCTAAGACCCCCCTGGTGGTGCCTAAACCTAAGACTCTCCTGGTGGTGCCTAAACCTAAGACCGCCCTGGTGGTGCCTAAACCTAAGACCCCCCTGGTGGTGCCTAAACCTAAGACTCCCCTGGTGGTGCCTAAACCTAAGACCCCCCTGGTGGTGCCTAAACCTAAGACCCCCCTGGTGGTGCCTAAAACTAACCGTCCCCACTGCACAAACACGCTAAACACATATAAACAATAATATATTTAATCCTATACCGGTTGAACTCGATGGACGTATGTCTTTTTTCAACCAAAATAACTATGTAACTATGTAACTTAAAATACTTCACTACAAATAACATGAATAAAATAATTTATATATTTGTAATAGAATAACTAGCCCTAAAATCACGTATATATTAATAATATTATAAGTAGTAAAAAGGTGTATATATATATATATATATATATATACATACACACACACACACACACACACAATACAATAGATAGCCTTACAATCACGTATGCATTAGAAATCTTAAAATAACAGTAATATTAAAGGCGATATTTTATTAACTATAATCAACGCATTATAAGTGTAAAAACAAAGTTATTACCAAAAGCGATGTATTTCTAATACAATCAGGCTGAGAAACGGTATTTAAGCATTATACATATGAAAACGAATTTTAAATGATAAAAGAAATGTAAACGAAAATTTAGTGGTTATAGTTTTGTAAGCGATATTTTAAAACGAAAAAATACGTAAAACTCATGTAAGCAAAATTTAAAAACGAAAAAATAAGTATAACACAAAGTCAAAAAGAACTTGTAAACGATAATTGTTATAAACATTATCCTGTAAACGAAAACTTTAGTTACCACGATCCCTGTAACCGCTATTTCTCGGGCGCCCTTTTTTCCTGCCGGGCGCCGGATAGCCTATATTTTGCATTGCAGTCTATGGCGGCGCCCTTTTTGTCCACTATCCCTGTGCACCCTTTTTTACTAGCTCCGTGCACACACAGCAGCACACACAGACACTGGACCTAACTAGCAGGCAGCTGCTGCAGCCCAAAGTCTGACTGACTGACACTAACAAATCACACAGGCTAGCTAACTACAACACAATATAACAGTAGTGTAGTGAAGGTGTTTATGTGTAAAAACGCTGGGTTTAACAGTCTGATAATGCACTTGCTTAGCCAAACACACTGGAGTTGTCTCTCAGTGGCAGTCACAAAGCAAGGACGAGATTCTCATCATGGCCCCCCCTCCTTATATACAGGAGGGACTGGCCATGGCCAAGTTCCCCTCTGTGATTGGTTGTTTGAACTTAGGCTGGGAGCCCTCTGATTGGCTCAATGATGTCATGGACGTCATCTCCATGGTTACAGTACCCGGATTCGGATATCTGACCTTAGTATCCGACGGATTCTGGATTTTCAGAATGATATCCTCAATAACTCGGATAGTGCTATTCAGATTTGACCCAGGTATCCGGAATCCGAATCCGGTTCGGATAGTGGAAAAAGTTCGGATTATCTGGGTAACTCAGATATCCAAAATCTTGCTGAGCAGCACTGCACACCAATAGTTTTGCCTGATATTACCAATAAATACTTTTTAAAACTTCCACATCTTTAATGACAATCTTCGTTAAGATCCAGGCACGATAAAAAACATATACTTATCGTATCCTGAAGGCACAATATAGAGCAGGTAGAGGTGCAGAGGCAGGTCGATGATCGTTTCGCCCCTTAATTAGGGCTTTTTCAAGACTATGTGACCCCTCTCCATACCTCGATCATTTATATACCTTTAGCCACACCTCCCCAAATAATCATTCAACCTATCACAAACGTGACTACGTTGGCTCTCACCTGTGTGTAATTTGAATGTGCGCGCCATTCGCGCGAAAAGAAACGCGTCATTTCCACTTCCAGCAGCTCAACAAATCACACTTAGTATCTGCCGTGCTACGCAGCTTTATTTATGCGCTCCATGCATACTTCAGTGTGGTGCATAAGACGTAACCTACGGCTTGCGTCTCTATTACCGCGTTCTACGCGTAGTAATAATACCTCTCTATTGCATAAGAACGTGGCGCCATGCGGAATTACCTTCGCATGAAATCCTATAATCAAAGGGGCACCATCTTGTGGTCAAAACACTAATTGCAACTTATAGCCACCACTATCATATAATATAAAGAATCTTAACAAATCTTATAATGTGTATCAAAGGGTTGGGTCTGAGGCATCCTAGGTGCCCATTTAAATGTCAAGGCATACATAATAATTCAACAAAACAAAATAAACATATAAGACAATAAGCCTGATTCTATTCACTTTTTCTTCCACATTGTCTCCTAAGTGATATTTCACATCCTATCAATAAAATGCCTTTTAAGCTACCAGCAATCAAGAAAATACTTTTAACAGTACTTTTTTACCTACTTTTTGGTACTTTTTCAATTGCAGAGTAATGAAAAGTTCTTTTAAAAGGAATATGAAAATTATCTCCAAGGAGAAAACTTAGGAGAAAAAGTGATAGAATCGGGCCCAATTTCTGTTAAAATAAAGAATAAAGCACTTTATTTTTTTTTGTAAATTCTTTATTTTAACAGATTTTAGTATAACACACAGATCAATAAAGCAGTATGACAGGTGAAACAATATCACAACCAGGTATAGAATACAACATACGGTCAAATATACCTTCATAAATGAGGTATACAAAATTACAGCAATCCAGAACTGTAGATATTAATATCAATACTTGACCATATATATAAAGCACAACTTCAGGACAGTGAAAAGTGCAATGAGGAAGGCAAAAAAAAACATGTATGGACTTTCGGCTATAAACAAAGTTATTGGGCGACTGGGAGCCCAGAGGGATCACACATCCCAGTTCACCTATAAAAGATACCTAGAGTTGAAGTCCAGGGTTAATATGTCCAGGCTTATACATATATTTTATTTTTTAATATATTAACAGAGATAGCCACCTGTAGTACCTTCAGGTTGTAATTGAACTGGAGAAGATATATAGGTAGCTTTAGCTAGAACGTAGGAAAAGGAAAGTATGGAGGATAGAAACAGAAGGAGAAAGAGAGGAGTTAGATGTATGTGGCGATGCACCTCTCACATACATAAAAACTAGGGGTTAGATTCTCTGATCAGTTTAAATGTCGCTGCATGTCAATGCAAGGGGGGAGGGGAACACCTATCAAATCATCATGGATGAGCGGCAGACAGCAGATCCTTGTATTTTTCAGATTCCAAAAATTCATGCCAAGGCATCCAAGTGCGGGAGCATTGCTCGGTTGTATTATGAAGGGAAGCGGTTAGAGATTCCATTTCACATATAAATTTGAGCTCTGCTATCCATTCCAGGATCGAGGGAGGATTAGTATAGAATATAGCACTTTTAGCCAGGGTATTATTGCACATATATGACATAATAAGACCTCAACTTCTCCATGGGATGACATACAAAAATACATCTCACACTCATGGATATTCATCATAGGTCAGTTGTCATGCATATAGTTCAGCGAGTCAGTGTCTACTGGCTTCCTATCCAGTCCAGAATCAGATTCAAGATACTGTGTCTGACCTAAAAATCTGTCCACAAAACCTGTCCAACCTACTTTTCCGATCTTACTCAGAGGTACACACCTAGCCGCTCACTCCGCTCTTCCAATGAACTTCGCCTAACCGCCCCCCGCATCACCCAGTCCCATGCACGCCTCCAGGACTTCTCCAGAGCTGCTCCAACACTATGGAACTCCCTACCTCCACCCATTAGGGCAGCCCCCTCCTTCAACATCTTCAAGAAAGCCCTCAAAACTCACCTTTTCCCTCTGGCCTACTACCCCTCACAAGTGCTCTAAACCCACAGCTGAACTCTGGTCCCCTACCTTTCGTGTCCTTACCTCTCCCTCTAAATTGTAAGCCTTTGGGCAGGGTCCTCCTCCTTTTGTGTCCTACCTGATCATGCGCCTCCATTACTGTGAACCCATGCTATGCATCTGAGTGAACCTAACTTGCCTAATCTTCATGCTCCATCCAGTGACTGACTAAGCATTACCTGGTACTCATACTGTGCTGTGTGATCTGGTTTTCTTGTATTCCTGTATTGTCATATTGCTGTGTGACCCCTAAATATTGTCTGTAACCTAAATTAATGTCCAGCGCTGCGTAATATGTTGGCGCTTTATAAATACAATAAATAAATAAATGTCTCTCATGTATCAGTTCGAGTAAAACACTGATTTTGGGGGACTCCCTTCTGAGCCTCAAACTTAATCTAAGGGGGACTGAAATAACCTTCTATCACCTCCTAAGATACAATCATCGGCCCATATCCGAGAAGTCAAAATTACACAAGTAACAACATTAATTTAATATCCTATACTCAGGGACTCATTCAATGGGGAATGCTGGAGTACACTACTTCCACCATATATGCCCTAAATAATTGTGTAAACCCAAAATTCAAGATCCACAATACCATTTACATAAAAACCACCATATCTATCCGATCATTGAAACCAGATGGACCATCCACCTTCAATCGCATGATCCATCTGCTCTCAATTTGTAATAATTTTGTCTCCCTATCTAGATCTACTCTTTCACAATCAATAACTTTATCTACTATGAAGAACCTTAAACATTCTGGATTGGCTTCATGTACTGGACCAAGTATGTGTTCAATGAGTCTCTTCGCCCCCTTGCCATTCTCAATGGACTTATAATGTTCATGAAATCTCTCCCTCATGGGTCTTATCATTTTTCCAAGATAAATAAAATTACAAGGACAAGTCACCACATATCTTTGTTCGGAAATTGAAAAAGTGGAAGATCCTATAGATATTTCCTAAATGTGAAAAACTCTTTCCTTGTTTTAATTGGCCACAATGGCTACAAGTCCCAAAGCAATGATTCCCAACAACTATCAATATTGTAGCAAATATATCCCAAATATATCCCATATGGAAACAAAACGTCTAGGAATAAAAAAAGGCCTCTATGGTAGAGATGGCCCGAACCTCCGATTTTCGGTTCGTGAACCCCATCCGCAAAATTCCACGGAAGGTTTGGTTCACACGAACTTTCGCGGACTGCAATAGACTTCAATGGGGAGGCGAACTTGGAAAAGTAGAAACACTTATGCTGGCCAAAAAAGTGATGAAAAAGATGTTTCAAGGGGTCTAACACCTGGGGCATGGCGGAGTGGGATACATGCCAAAAGTCCTGGGGGAAAATCTGGATTTCACGCAAAGCAGCGTTTTAAAGAGACTCTGTAACAAAATTTTGAGCCTTATTTTTTCTATTCTATAAGTTCCTATACCTGTTCTGATGCGGTCTGTCTTACTGCAACCTTTTCTAGTTGCACTGTCTCTGTAATAAATCTTATCTTCTTTCCTCTGTCGTGTCTGTCGGCAAGAGGCTGGAATGTGTGGAATGTGCAGCACTGCTTGTCATTGGCAGAAGCTTTACACACCCCCTCCAAGCTCTGCATGAATCCACACAGTAAGCTGTTCTCAGCCTATGATACTCTGGTTAGAAGCCAGTCATTTGTTTGTAAACACTGCCTAAAACTGTTAATTACAAGCCAGGATTGCAGCAGGGAGTGACAGAAACAGCACAGAGGGGCACAGGGGAACATAAGGAATAGAATGGTATGCTTTTTAGTGTAAGAATATTAGAGTACAGATTCTCTTTAAGGGCAGAAATCACATTGAATGCTAAATTGAAGGCCTAAAATGCTTTAAAACATCTTGCATGTGTATACTTGCATGTGTATACATCAATCAGGGAGTGTAATTAGTGTACTGCTTCATACTGACAGACGAAACTCACTGTGTAACGCACCGCAAACAGCTGTTTGTGTATTGATGGCCATGCTGGACTGGTGCGCACAATGGTGAGATTGCTCTTCCTCACTCAGTGATGTCAGGTAATGTCTGAATACCTTATCAACTTTTGATGATTCTTTCTCTACCATTGTTAAAGCTTACATCTATTTTTTAATTTACTTTTTTTGCTGGTTCTACAGTACCGTCAACAAGAATCTATTATGGAGGGCAAGTCTGTCATTTGTGACCAAGGGTAATGGCCGTGGAATCAGGGTTCGATTCCGGTCTGAAGTGGGAGCCTGAGACCCATGCTGTATAAGTCCTGTACCTGCCCTGACCACGCTTTGCAGACCAGGCATCTGTGGTCAGATGGACCCTTGACCCAGCATAAGACAAACCAAGTCGAAAGCATTTGACAACTTTTGATGATTCTTTCTCTACCATTGTTAAAGCTTACATCCATTTTTTTAATTTACTTTTTCTGCTGGTTCTACAGTACCTTCAACGAGAATCTATTGGAGGGCAAGTCTGCCATTGTGACCACGGGTAATGACCGGGGAATGAGGGTTCCATTCCGGCCCGAAGTGGGAGCCTGAGACCCATGCTGTTTAAGTCCTGTACCTGCCCTGACCACGCTTTGCAGACCAGGCATCTGTGGTCAGATGGACCCTTGACCCAGCATAAGACAAACCGAAAGCATTTGCCAAGAATGTGTTATGGAGGGCAAGTCTACCATTTATTCAACTGTGTGAAACTTCCTTTGGTACTTTCTCAGTACCATGGTGTCCACGGCGGGTAACAAACAGGCTGGGGAATCCTGCTTCAATTCCGTTCCGGAGTTGGAACCTAAGAAATGGCTACCACAAGGAAGGCAGCAGACACGGCAGGGGATACACTGGTCCTGACTGTAAAAGTAAAAGAAAGAACCGACGACCAGGACTTTTTCGAGGCCCTGCTGCAATGAATCAAATCTAAATCCTTTAACGAGAATCTGTTATGGAGGTCAAGTCTGCCATTCTGACCACTGACCATGGGTAATGGCCAGGGAATGCTTCCTGGTCTGATTCCGATCCGGAGTTGTAGCCTAAGAAACGGCTACCACCACACATCCAGGCAAGGAGGGCAGCAGGCATGGCATGCCCGCCCCGAGGTAGTGACCAAAAACAACAATACAGGAGGATTTTTGAGGCCCTGATGTAATGAATCAACTTTAAATCCTTTAACGAGAATCTGTTATGGAGGGTAAGTCTGATGGTGCCTTCACTGCGAGTCACCAAGTTGGTCTCCGGGCGAGAATCTGTTATGGAGGTCAAGTCTGCCATTGTGACCACTGAAATGGGTAATGGCCGGGGAATTCTTCCTGGTCTGATTCCGGTCCGGAGTTGTAGCCTAAGAAACGGCTACCACCACGCATCCAGGCAAGGAGAGGGGGGCAGCAGGCAGTCATGCACGCCCCGAGGTAGTGACCAAAAATAACAATACAGGAGGACATTCGAGGCCCTGATGTGTATGTGAAATGAATTAACTTTAAATCCTTTAAAGAGAATCTGTTATGGCGGACAATTATTACACCACTTGCCGTCAGCGAGAATCTATTGGAGGGCAAGTCTGCCATTGTGACCACGGGTAATGGCCGGGGAATGAGGGTTCAATTCCGTTAAGAGGAGCCTGTGTGAATCAGGCCTTCATGGTAGAATATCTGCTAGGAAACCACTGCTAAGGACAGGCAACAAGCAGAAGAGACTTGTTTGGGCTAAAAATAACAATACAGGAGGAGGACTTTCAAGGCCCTGCTGTATATTAGATGAATCAATCCTGTAACGAGAATCTGTTATGGCGGACAATGATGACACCACTTGCCTTTCAGGAGAGTATGTTCTGGAGGGCAAGTCTGCCGTCCATTCAAGTGAAAGGTATGCACTGACTGCCAGGTGTAATACAATGTGCAGTCACAGATGCAATGAAAGGTATGCGGTGACTGCAAACAGCCGTTTGTGTACTGATGGCCTTGCTGGACTGGTGTGCACCATGACGAGAGTGCAGGTGATGGTGACTTTACAGCCTATATGGTCTCCCGGCTGATGTAGCTGAATGACAGAACAGTGACTGTCCAGCTGATCAAATTTGGTCTGACCACAATGAAGCAACGACCTTATTATATTTGGTGTGCCAACCCCCGAGACACTCATATAGCCGGCATCGCTTCATTGTGATACGGAAGCCCCTTCACCACGGCAAGGTAATGATCACGAAGGGGGATGGGCACATGTACATGCCTTTTATTTTGTTGTTGCAGTCGCCCGCAGTGCAGCTAGAAAAATTTGGCAGGCATGTAGACGCCCCAGAAAAATTAGCAGCAGCCTAAAAAATTCAGGAATCCGCCTGGAGTCCTTGACCCTGTTGGTGGTGGCGGAGAATGCAGTCAAGCGGCCGGCGGGCAGAGGTGCTGTGTGGGGAGCGACTTAGTCTTGGGGCAAGCAGCCAGCAGTCACACGGTGTACAGGCAGAGATGCTGTGTGTGGGGACTGACTTACTGTTTGGGCGGGCAGTAGCCATCCGGGATCCATGCCTCATTTCTTTTGATAAAGGTAAGGTACTGAACACTTTTGTGACTTAGGCGACTTCTCTTCTCAATGACAATGCCTCCAGCTGCACTGAAGGTCCTTTCTGACAGGACGCTTGCGGCAAGGCAAGAGAGTAGTTGGATTGCAAATTGGGACAGCTCTGGCCACAGGTCAAGCCTGTGCACCCAGTACTCCAAGGGTTCATCGTCGCTGCTCACAGTGTCTACATCCACACTTAAGGCCAGGTAGTCGGCTACCTGCCGGTCCAGGCATTGGTGGAGAATGGATCCCGAAGGGCTACGGTGAGGCATTGGACTAAAGAATGTCCGCATGTCCGACATCACCATGAGATCACTGGAGCGTCCTGTCCTTGCCTGCGTGGACATTGGAGGAGGATTACTGTCAGTGGTACCTTTATTGCGTTCTGCTGTCACATCACCCTGAAACGCATTGTAAAGCATAATTGCCAGCTTGTTCTGCATGTGCTGCATCCTTTCCGCCTTCAGGTGAGTTGGTAACAGGTCCGCCACTTTGTGCCTGTACCGAGGGTCTAGTAGCGTGGCCACCAGGTACAGGTCATTCCCCTTGAGTTTTTTTATACGGAGGTCCCTCAACAGGCTGGACAGCATGAAAGAGGCCATCTGTACAAATTCGGATGCAGACGTACTATCTATCTCCTCTTGCTCTTCCTCAGTGACGTCACGTAAGTCCTCTTCCCCCCCCCCAGCCATGAACAATACCACGAGAACGTGGAGCAGCTCAAGCC
Source organism: Hyperolius riggenbachi (assembly GCF_040937935.1). NCBI lineage: Eukaryota > Metazoa > Chordata > Amphibia > Anura > Hyperoliidae > Hyperolius > Hyperolius riggenbachi. Next base: position 122,642,774 of record NC_090657.1, on the reverse strand, counting down.
CGCTGCGACGGCTGCTGCGGTTGTTCTTCTGCCGCCACCTCTTCCTCCTCCACATAAACAACTTCCTCGTCATCCTCCAAGTCTGACTCCACTTCTTCACCACACGACTCTTATTCCTCCTCCTTCTCCCCCCTCTGTGCTGCCGCAGGTGTTGAGGAAACATCTGGGTCTGATGAAAATCACTCCCACGAATCTTCCTGCCGTAACTGTTCCTCTTCATGCTCCTCCACAGCTCAATCCACCACTCTACGCACGGCACGCTCCAGGAAGTAAGCGTAGGGGATCAAGTCGCTGATGGTGCCTTCACTGTGACTCACCAGGTTGGTCACCTCCTCAAACGGCCACCTCCTCAAACGGCCGCATGAGCCTGCATGCATTTCGCATCAGTGTCCAGTTCGGGGGCCAGAACATCCCCATCTCCCCAGATTGTGTCCTTCTACTGTAATTGTACAGGTACTGGGTGACGGCTTTCTCCTGTTCTAGCAGGCGAGAGAACATGAGCAGGGTCGAATTCCAGCGAGTCAGGCTATCGCATATCAAGCATCTCACCAGCAAGTTGTTTCTCCGCTGAATGTCTGCAAAGCGTGCCATGGCCGTGTACGACCGCCTGAAATGCCCGCGTACATACAAAAAGGGCGCCCGGACAAAAAGGGCGCGGGGTGTAAAGGCTAATTAATAATTAATCATTAATAGCGTTTATAAAACTAGTGTGCTATATTTCGTTTACAAATAATGTTTTACAAAATTATAAATCATTAAATAATGTTTATGAAATCGGCAATTGTGAAAACGTTAATCTTCCCTGTTTCAAAAGTTAAACTTATAATTACGTTTATTAAAAAAACAATAATATATGTTTAATAGTTAATGTTTAATATGTTATAATTGCATATTATTGTGAATAACCTTCATTTATGGTTTGTTCTTATAATAAAATCTGAAAATATTCTTTATAACGATGTGTGAGGAAACGCGGAAAAGCCGCCGTCTCTCATAATGAGGCGGCTGTTTCCGCGTCCAGCAGGGCGTCACAACGCGGGAAAACCGCCGCATGCCGCTTAGGCAGAGCGGCGGAATCCGCATTGGGAACGGCGGAATCCGCATTGGGAACGGCGGAATCCGCATTGAGAACGGCGCAATCCGCATTAGAGGCGGCCCCCGCGAGCGGTTCACATGTTACATTGCAAGACAGTACTGGTGTGGCTGGGACTGATAGTCCACCAAGGCTCAGAGTGACACGCGCGCGCGCACAGAGGCTGAGTTTAAATTACAGCCAGGAGTGAGTCAGCTGATCAGGCGGGTCAGCTGACATTTTCCACAACTCTTATTGGTCCAGCAATTAGGGAGGTCCTGGAAAGGTCCTTGTGTATATATACTGCTGGCTGTTCACTTGCTCTTTGTCTGGCATTGCGATCACATACGTGGGAACACCCAGATCCGTAGTCAGATCCGCAAGTGTGCCGGGAACAGCTGGAGCTGTAATCCTACACTTAGCTAGATTCTGTTGTTAGCTAAAGTACTAGTTTGATTGTGATTATCTGTTATGACCTTTGCCTGCCTTGACTACCCTCCTGAACTCTGATCTTGTACCTCGATATTTCTGATACTCTGTTGCTGAACCCCGGCTCGTTCCTAGACTCCGCCTCAGCCTCCTGATTCTGTACCTCGATATATCTGATACCCCGTTGCCGAACCCTGCCTGTACTTTGACTCCGCCTTTGTCTTCTGATCCTGTACTGTATCTGTCCGTGTGTGTACGACCTGGCTTGTCCGACCTCGAGAACCGACCTCACCCTTAGAGGCGGTTCCTCGCTCTGTTAGCAACCCTTCCTCCTGGTCACTTTCAGACTTCCTTCCTACTGTCAGTCTGACTCCTCCCGTCTTGGAGAGCTCAGGTCTGCGGAAGGAATCTGTGCAGTACTCCTTGCTGCACTGAGGCCTAGTCCTCAAAGTGTTACTGTCAAACCAAACACTACACTCTACTCAGGTGAACAGAGGTTAGCTAGTATATCGGATTATCGGTGATACTGCAGATCACTTATAATCTGGTATACATCTGTATTCCCAGTGATACTGCAGATCACCGGTAATCAGATCCTCTCTGTGCTTCACCGATCGTTACAGAACGCCAGACCAATAAACAGATGGACGCACGCGCTGACCCTCTGACTGTGCTTGCCACTTCGGTGGATACTATCCAGCAAGCACTGGGCCAGCACAAAGCTTTAATTGTTGCCCTAACAGGCTCTGTGCAAACCCTTCAGACGTCAGTTGATTCGGTGCGATCCACTCATAGTGATGACATACGGATGCCCGTACCAGATAAATTTTCCGGCCACAAGTCTGACTTCCGGAATTTTGAGAGTAGAGTGTTAACATACTTCGAGTTGAGACCCTGATCCTCGGGGACTGAGACCCAACGGGTCATTTTTATTAAAACATTGTTAACTGGCGACTCCCAGACCTGGGCATACAATCTGCCTCCCACTGATACAGCTCTGACCTCAGTAGAGGAATTTTTTAAGGCCATGGCAGTGATATACGACGACCCTGACCTTGCGGCAACCTCTGAGCAGAAGCTCAAACTTTTGCGACAAGGCAGGGGCTCAGTCGAGGATTACGCGGCAGAATTTCGCAGATGGTCAGTCACTGCCAGATTTGACAATTTTGCCCTGATGGATTACTTCTTGTCTGGGTTGTCGGAGGAGGTCTCCGATTTAACGTTAACTTTGCCCGAGCCCAGGACAGTCGATGAGGCCATCACATCGGCCATTCGAGTCGACCGTCGATTACGCCATCAGAGGCAGATTCGGGGCAGTCACCGTGTCAGGGTGACATCCTATGCGGCACCCTCCGCTGCACCCTTAGTAACGCCATCTCCGTCTGTCTCATCTCCTCCGGCCTTGCCTCCACCCAAACCAATGCAGATTGGTCGATCGAAATTGACCCAGGTGGAGCGAAGGCGGAGAATGACGGAACAACTGTGCCTATACTGTGCAGAAGCAGGGCATAGGGTGCGAAACTGCCCGAACAAGTCGGGAAACGAGTTTGCCTAGGAGTAGTGGGGGGTGACACCCTAGGCACACCATTTTCACCCCTTAAAGAAAAGAAATTGCTTCTCCCCTGTACAATTACATGGGAGAATAAATCTGTGGCCACTGAGGCTTTTATTGATTCGGGCTCAGCGGCCAATTTTATGAACTTTAAGTTTGCTCAGGAGTTGGGTATTCCTCTCACTCCTGTGAGACCCCCCATTCAGGTTACGGCAGTAGACGATTCCCCTCTGCAATGGAATCGTGCTCTGTCACAGACTCCGGAGGTGAAGGTCACCATAGGGGTACTGCATGGGGAACAATTGTCGTTTTTTGTTTTGCACATGTCTTCCTCCACTATTATCCTAGGCATGCCGTGGTTGCAACTCCATTCACCTCAAATAGACTGGGCCACGGGTCAGTTAACTACTTGGTCACCTCGTTGTTTTCAGCGGTGTTTGGGAAAGTTGACCTTAGGGCAAACCAGAATTCAGGTGGGAGGGGTACCAGACCAGTACTCTGAATTTTCCGACGTGTTCTGTCCCAAGGCAGCAGACAAATTGCCCCCACATCGCCCTTTCGATTGTCCCATCGATCTCCGTTCAGGTTGTGTACCTCCCCGGGGTCATTTGTACAATCTGTCAGGGTCCGAAAAATTGGCCATGCAGGAGTACATCCGTGAAAATTTGGCCAAGGGTTTCATTCGCCCGTCCCGGTCGCCTGCTGGAGCAGGTTTCTTTTTTGTTAAAAAGAAAGACGGAGGTCTGCGACCCTGCATCGACTATCGCGGTCTTAACAAGATTACAGTAAAAAATCGCTATCCGCTGCCACTGATAGACGATTTGTTCACACAGATTACAGACGCTAAGATCTTTTCTAAGCTAGATTTGCGGGGCGCGTACAATCTGATACGTATAAGAAAGGGCGATGAGTGGAAGACGGCCTTTAATACACCAGACGGGCATTATGAGTACCTGGTGATGCCCTTCGGGCTATGTAATGCTCCGGCCGTTTTCCAGGAACTCATTAACGAGGTATTCTGGGAGGTGTTGGGGAGATTTGTTCTAGTTTATCTTGATAATATTCTTATCTTCCCCAACAACCTCGCTGAACATAGAAACCATGTGAGGTTTGTTTTGAATCAGTTAAGGCAGAACTCGTTATACGCAAAGCTTGAAAAGTGCATCTTTGAAGTAACATCTGTCGCTTTCTTGGGGTACATCATTTCCACCACGGGCCTGTCTATGGATCCTGCCAAGGTCTCCGCTGTTCTGGAGTGGCCACAGCCGGTTGGGTTGAAATCCCTTCAGCGCTTTCTTGGCTTCGCCAACTATTATAGAAGGTTTATAAAGGGGTACTCCACGGTCATTGCTCCCCTTACCAGCCTCACTAAGAAGAGGGCAGATACCAATCACTGGTCTCCTGAGGCTTTACATGCTTTTGCCACCCTGAAGGGCCTATTCTATTCAGCACCCATCCTCAGACATGTGGATACGTCTTTCCCGTTCATTGTGGAGGTGGATGCCTCGGAGGTTGGGGTGGGGGCTGTGCTGTCTCAGCGGTCAGGCTTGCAGGGTAGAATGCACCTGTGTGCTTATTTCTCTCGCAGGTTCTCCCCTGCAGAGAGGAATTACGATACTGGCAACAGGGAGCTCCTGGCCATTAAATTGGCTTTCGAGGAATGGCGACATTGGTTAGAGGGAGCTGAGCATACCATCACGGTTTACACCGATCACAAAAACCTAAAGTACTTCGAGGGGGTTAAGAGGTTGAGCCCTCGTCAGGCTCGATGATCGTTGTTCTTCTCCAGGTTCAGTTTCATTATTACGTACACCCCAGGGAGCAAGAATGTTAAGGCGGATGCTTTATCCAGATGTTTTGAGTCAGAGACAGCACAGCCTTCCGTTCCAGAGACCATTATTCCCCAGAGATTAATACTGGCAGCCACTGGAACTTGGGAGGATTGGAGGGAGACGTTGGCTCCCTTTCAGCAGGACATCCCGGAAGGGAAGCCCGCAGGGGTTCTGTTCGTTCCTCTGCCATTTCGCCTTCAGGTTCTTGAGATGTTCCATGCGCATAAGAATGCAGGGCATCCTGGGGCATCTAGAACACAGGATCTGGTAGCCAGATGCGCCTGGTGGCCTTCCTGGGCAGCGGATTGCAAGGAATACGTGAAAGAGTGTGTGATATGTGCCAAGAGTAAACCCTCCCAGCTGGCACCTGTCGGTACTTTGCAGCCTTTGCCCACCCCGAGTGAGCCGTGGACCCACCTGTCCATGGATTTTGTGGGTGAGCTCCCCAGGTCTGAAGGTATGGCGGTCATTTGGGTGATAGTCGACCGCTTTAGCAAAATGGCCCACTTTGTGCCTTTGAAAGGACTCCCCTCGGCTCGGGAATTGGCCGAGTTGTTTATCACTCATGTCTTCCGTTTACACGGCATTCCCGAAGACATAGTTTCAGACAGGGGAGTCCAATTTGTCTCACGATTTTGGAAAGCTTTTTGCCACCTCATGGGCATAAAGCTGTCTTTCTCATCTGGCTATCACCCACAGACCAATGGCCAGACTGAGAGGATAAATCAGTCTTTAGAGCAGTTTTTAAGGTGTTATGTGGCAGAGGCGCAGGGCGATTGGGTCAGATTCCTGCCCTTCGCAGAATTTGCCCAAAATAATTTAAAAAACTCGTCCTCCGGATTCTCTCCTTTTCAGGTGGTGACGGGGAGATCACCCAAATTTTCCCCATTACCTATAGCCTCCACTCCGTTCCCAGCCCTGGAGGCCTGGCAAAGGTAATTTAAGGACCTTTGGGGGACGGTAAGAAGTAACTTGGAGAAGGCCTTTCTAAGTCAGAAGGGTCAAGCTGACAAAAGACGGTCGCTGGAGTGGAAGTTCCGACCAGGTGACTTGGTCTGGGTGTCCACACGTCACTTGACCCTAAGACAACCTTCTAATAAGCTTGGTCCCAGGTTTGTGGGTCCATTCCCGGTTGTCAAGAAAATCAACGATGTTACTTACACCGTTGATCTTCCCACTAGCATGCGGGGGGTAAGGTCCTTCCACGTATCCCTTCTTAAACCAGCAGTCCAGGTGGGTCCCACTCCTCCTCCTCCTGTCTTGGTAGATGCCCAACCCGAATATGAGGTGGAAAAGATTCTAGATTCACGCTCTGTACAAAACTCGGTACAATATCTCGTACACTGGAAAGGGTACGGCATTGAGGAGAGGCAATGGGTACCGGGGACGCGCATGCATGCAGACGAATTAAGGAGGGAATTTCATGCCTTACACCCCGAGAAACCTGGTGGGAGTTGTCCGGAGTCCACTCCTCGGGGGGGGGGGGGGGGAGGGGTACTGTGAGGAAACGCGGAAAAGCCGCCGTCTCTCATAGTGAGGCGGCTGTTTCCGCGTCCAGCAGGGCGTCACAACGCGGGAAACCCGCCGCATGCCGCTTAGGCAGAGCGGCGGAATCCGCATTGGGAACAGCGGAATCCGCATTGAGAACGGCGGAATCCGCATCAGAGGCGGCCCCCGCGAGCGGTTCACATGATACATTGCAAGACAGTACTGGTGTGGCTGGGACTGATAGTCCACCAAGGCTCAGAGTGACACGCGCGCGCGCACAGAGGCTGAGTTTAAATAACAGCCAGAAGTGAGTCAGCTGATCAGGCGGATCAGCTGACATTTTCCACAACTCTCATTGGTCCAGCAATTAGGGAGGTCCTGGAAAGGTCCTTGTGTATATATACTGCTGGCTGTTCACTTGCTCTTTGTCTGGCGTTGCGATCACGTACGTGGGAGCACCCAGATCCGTAGTCAGATCCGCAAGTGTGCCGGGACCAGCTGGAGCTGTAATCCTACACTTAGCTAGATTCTGTTGATAGCTAAAGTACTAGTTTGATTGTGATTATCTGTTATGACCTTTGCCTGCCTTGACTACCCTCCTGAACTCTGATCTTGTACCTCGATATTTCTGATACTCTGTTGCCGAACCCCGGCTCGTTCCTAGACTCAGCCTCCTGATTCTGTACCTCGATATATCTGATACCCCGTTGCCGAACCCTGCCTGTACTTTGACTCCGCCTTTGTCTTCTGATCCTGTACTGTATCTGTCCGTGTGTGTACGACCTAGCTTGTCCGACCTCGAGAACCGACCTCACCCTTAGAGGCGGTTCCTCGCTCTGTTAGCAACCCTTCCTCCTGAGGGTCACTTTCAGACTTCCTTCCTATTGTCAGTCTGACTCCTCCCGTCTTGGAGAGCTCAGGTCTGCGGAAGGAATCTGTGCAGTACTCCTTGCTGCACTGAGGCCTAGTCCTCAAAGTGTTACTGTCACACCAAACACTACACTCTACTCAGGTGAACAGAGGTTAGCTAGTATATCTGATTATCGGTGATACTGCAGATCACTTATAATCTGGTATACATCTGTATTCCCAGTGATACTGCAGATCACCGGTAATCACATCCTCTCTGTGCTTCACCGATCGTTACACGATGATATAAATATAACTACGTTCATAATAAGTGTTGTAAAACATTAGTAAGTATTACTAAAATTTTACTAAAACTATACCTAAGCCTAGTCTTACACAGAACCCTCCCTGTACCTATCCATAACCCCTAGACCCCCCTGGTGGTGCCTAAACCTAAGACCCCCCTGGTGGTGCCTAAACCTAAGACCCCCCTGGTGGTGCCTAACCCTAAGACCCCCCCTGGTGGTGCCTAACCCTAAGACCCCCCTGGTGGTGCCTAAACCTAAGACCCCCCTGGGGGTGCCTAACCCTAAGACCCCCCTGGTGGTGCCTTACCCTAGGACCCCCCTGGTGGTGCCTAACCCTAAGACCCCCTGGTGGTGCCTAACCCTAAGACCCCCCTGTTGGTGCCTAACCCTAAGACCCCCCTGTTGGTGCCTAAACCTAAGACCCCCCTGGTGGTGCCTAAACCTAAGACCCCCCTGGTGGTGCCTAAACCTAAGACCCCCCTTTATTATGTGGATAATAATGTTTTACTAATTGTGGCTGCAAAAAATATATTGCAATTTACATGACGTACTGATCGCTTTATTTTGTGAATAATAATGTTTTACAAACAGTAAGGGATAAAACTTTAAATATTGTTTTAATTAGTTAAATAAGATAAATATGTTTAGTATTTTTATAAACGTTATTCGGCACGGGTGCATTTTATAAACGTAAATCACCACAAGCACACTTATAAATCATTAAAAATCTCCGGGCGCCGTTTGTAAACGTTATTTATGTCCGGCGCCCTTTTTTCCTGCTCGGCGCCAATTAAACGTTATTTATTATGAGAGTGAATGGCGGCGCCCTTTTTGTCCACTAGCTGCCTGCGCCCTTTTTTCCCGCTTCCGAAATGCCCACCCAACTTCCTGGCCTGCTTCAGGATGTCCTCTAAGCCTGGGTACTTTGACACAAATCTTTGAATGACTAGATTCAGCACATGTGCCATGCAGGGTACATGTGTCAGCTTTCCCAAATTCAAAGCAGAAAGCAGATTGCTGCCGTTGTCACACACCACGTTGCTGATATCCAGCTGGTGCGGGGTAAGCCATTGCTCCACCTCTTTGTTAAGAGCAGCCAGGAGAGCTGGTCCAGCGTGACTCTCCGCTTTGAGGCAAGACATGTCTAAGATGGCGTGACACCGTCGTACCTGGCATGCAGCGTAGGCTCTGGGAAGATGGGGCTGTGTAGCTGTAGAGGAGGAGATGGCAGCAATGGCGTAGGGCCCGCGGTCGCAACGGTCGGCATGGCGACCGGGCCCGGCTCCTGAGGAGGCGGGGGAGGGGCCCGGGGGACCCATGTCCGTTTGGAGGCACATGCGGCCATGCGGCCCGTGCACGCTATTGGGAGGGGGGAGCCGCAGCCGCGGGGAGGGCAGCCTGACCTCTCCCTCCCTTCCTCTCCCCGGGGCCCCCCCCCCTTCAGATGCAGAGTGAGCGCGCACAGAAGCGCTGTAGGCAGAACTCACCTCCCTGCGTTAGAATCGCCGCTGATCTCCTCTCTGCATAGAAGCTGATACACACACTGCTTCCGGCAGTGTGTGTATCAGCATCTATACAGAGCGGGAGGAGATCAGTGGCGATTGGAACCAGGGACGGAGGTGAGTTCTGTCTACAGCGCTTCCGTGAGCGCTCACTCTGCATCTGAGGGGGGGGGGGGGCCGGGGAGAGGAAGGGAGGGAGAGGTCGGGCTGCCCTCCCCGCGGCTGCGGCTCCCCCCTCCATTATGGGGGGGGGCACCTACCTACCCTATCCTGGGAGGCAGCTACCTACCTAATCTATCCTGGGGGGCAGCTACCTACCTAATCTATCCTGGGGGGGACAACTACCTACCTAACCTATCCTGGGGGGGGGGGGCAGCTACCTACCTAACCTATCCTGGGGGGCAGCTACTGTGACAGGATTAAACTCAGACCTCCAAACAGCACAATAATAAGGCTGCCACTAGATGGAGCTCTGCTAGGATTGCAATGTTCTGAGGAGATCCAGGGCCTGAGGCTCATATTAAAGTTGGACATCAACTGAGCCACATGTCTGTGTCTCTCCTCTGTTTAAAACAGGTTAGTGTTGATAACTATAGGCAGAATATTAAGGTCTAGATAAAATATATTTGTTCCTGTTGCTATGTTAGCCTATGGGTTTGTCTATGCTAGTTCTTATAACTATAGGCAGAATATGTATGTCTAGATAGAATATACTTGTTCTTTACTGTGACAGCCTATTGGTTTTTCTAGTCTGTATATCATTGCATTATGCTGATAGAGATATCATATTAAAGTTGGACATCAACTGAGCCACATGTCTGTGTCTCTCCTCTGTTTAAAACAGATGCTGCTGGCTGCATTGTGGCACTAGTCTGCACTTACACCACTGAACACTGGTAACACTACCTACCTAACCTATCCTGGGGGGCAGCTACCTACCTAACCTATCCTGGGGGGGCAGCTACCTAATCTAGCCTATCCTGGGGGGCAGCTACCTATCCTGGGGGGCAGCTATCTACTCTAACCTATCATGGGGGGCAGCTACCTACTCTAACCTATCCTGTGGGGCAGCTATCTACCTAACCTATCCTGGGGGGCAGTTACCTACCTAACCTATCCTGGGGGGGGGCAGCTACCTACCTAACCTATCCTGGGGGGGGGGGCAGCTACCTAACCTATCCTGGGGGGCAGCTACCTAACCTATCCTGGGGGGCAGCTACCTAACCTATCCTGGGGGGCAGCTACCTACTCTAACCTATCCTGGGGGCAGCTACCTACTCTTACCTATCCTGGGGGGCAGCTACCTAATCTACCCTGGGGGGCAGCTACCTAATCTATCCTGGGGGGCAGCTACCTAATCTATCCTGGGGGGGCAGCTACCTAATCTATCCTGGAGGGCAGCTACCTAATCTAATCTATCCTGGGGGGCAGCTACCTAATCTATCCTGGAGGGCAGCTACCTAATCTATCGTGAGTGGCAGCTACCTAATCTATCCTGGGGGGCAGCTACCTAATCTAACCTATCCTGGGGGGAAGCTACCTAATCTATCCTGGGGGGCAGCTACCTAATTTAACCTATACTGGGGGCACCTACCTAATCTAATCTATAATGGGGGGCACCTACCTAATCTAACCTATACTGGGGGGCACCTACCTAATCTATCCTGGGGTGCAGCTACCTAATCTATCCTGGGGTGCAGCTACCTAATCTATCCTGGGGGGCAGCTACCTAATCTATCCTGGGGGGCAGCTACCTAATCTATCCTGGGGGGCAGCTACCTAATCTAACCTATACTGGGGGGCACCTACCTAATCTAACCTGTAATGGGGGGCACCTACTTAATCTAACCTATACTGGGGGTCACCTACCTATCTAACCTATGCTGGGGGCAACTATTCTGGCTACCTATATTAGATGCACCCACCTAGCTAACCTGTACTGGGGGCACCTATCTATCTAACTTATACCGGCGGCGCCTGCCTATCTCACCTATACTGGGCGCAACTATACTGGCTACCTATGCTGGAGGCACCTACCTGGCTAACCTATACCGGGGGCAACTATACTGGCTTACCTATGCCTGGCTACCTATACTGGGGGGACCTATAGCTGGCTATAGGGATTCGGATATCTGTGTGCGTCGGGTGTTGCCGGGGGAGGGGGGGGCTGTTGTTGCCGGGGGGCCCACATCCAGATTCTGCATCGGGGCCCAGAGGTTTTTAGCTATGCCACTGGATGGCAGCACCACTAGAGTTGAACTGCCACTCAGGCAAGGAGGAGGAGGAGGATGACAGCGAAGAGGATGTAGCAGGAGGAGAAGGAGAGGAGGTGGCAGGAGGCCTGCCTGCAAGCCGTGGAGGTGTCACAAGTTGGTCCACTGCGCAGCCACGTACTCCCTACTTGCCATCGTTCACCAGGTTGACCCAATGGGCTGTGTACGTAATGTAGCGGCCCTACCGTGCTTGGCAGACCAGGCATCCGTGGTCAGGTGGACCCTTGACCCAACGTTCTTCGCCAGAGATGACACCATTTGTATCTCAACTTCACGGTACAGTTTGGGTATGGCCTTTTTAGAAAAATATCTTCCACTGTGGTGTCCCAATGGCCACAAATTTACGGAAAGCCTCAGAGTCCACCAGCTTGTATGGTAATAGCTGGCGAGCTAATAGTTCCGCCACGCCAGCTGTCATACGCCGGGCAAGAGGGTGACTGGCAGAAATTGGCTTTTTCCGCTCAAAGACTTCCTTCACGGACACCTGGCTGCTGTGGGCAGAGGAGCAGCAACTGCTCAAGGACAGAGGCAGAGTGGAGGAGGGTGGCTGTGAAGGTGCAAGGGAGAAAGCGGCTGAAGATGCTGCACCTGAAGGAGGAAGAGGAGGCGGAGGGTGGTTTATCTTTTGTGTGCCGCTTTTCCTCAGGTGTTCTTCCCATTGCTGCTTGTGCCTTTTCTCCAGGTGCCTTCGTAAGGCACTTGTCCTTAAATGAGTGTTGACCTTTCCACGGCTCAATTTGTGGAGGCAGAGACAACAGATGGCATTGCTCCAATCTGAGGCACACACATTAAAAAATTTCCAAACCGCTGAGCCCCCCTGGGGTGATGGCACTATGGTGGCATCAGCAGCTGACGTTGAAGGGCATGTTGGCTGGCTATCCATAGCTGGCTATACATGGTGCCGGACACTGCCACCAGCTGTTTCTGAGGACGAGCTCCCTCTGCTTTTTTCAGGGACTCGTCTCCTCCTACTCCTCTCTGACTCCCCCTCTGAATTGTCTCCCTGGTCATCTCCTCTATTGGGAACATACGGGGCATCCGTATAATCATCATCATTATCATCCTGCCCAGCTTCGCTTTCCTCAGACACCTCCAAAACTGCACCAACACCAGGTACTTCATCATCCCCCTCCTCACACGTTACGTCCATAGTATCGCCCCCTAACTCAAACGTATGAGGTGGGGTAACTTGCTTAGCACCTTCATCTTGTTGTAGCAGTATTGGCTGTGAATCAGTGATTTCCACACCAAATAACTCCTGAGAAGTGTCAAATGCAGCGGATGTAGTGCTTGTAGTAGCGCTGGTGGCTGCAGGAGATGAGGTGTTCTGTGTTAAATAGTCAACCACGTCCTGACAATCTTGGGAAGTGATGGGACGTGCCTTCTTCTGAGCACTGTACTTTGGGCCAGGGCCACACAAAATCACATCAACACAACCTTGCACAGACCTGCCAGCCAGGTGGCCTTCCTCTGGGTCTGCCTCTACCACTTCCTCTACCTGTTTTGTCCGTTTTGTCCATATCGGGGGGATGAAGTGAAAGGTATGCACTGATTTGACTAATACAATGTGCAGTCAAACAGGTGCAGCAGTTAACAGGTATGCACAGAGTGGTATATCACACTGCGACCTGACAATCTTGGGAAGTGATGGGACATGCCTTCTTCTGAGCACTATACTTTGGGCCAGGGCCGCACGAAATCACATCAACACGACCTTGCACAGACCTGCCAGCCAGGTGGCCTTCCTCTGGGTCTGCCTCTACCACTTCCTCTACCTGTTTTGTCCGTTTTGTCCATATCGGGGGGATGAAGTGAAAGGTATGCACTGATTTGACTAATACAATGTGCAGTCAAACAGGTGCAGCAGTTAACAGGTATGCACAGAGTGGTATATCACACTGCGTGCACTTACGTAGTTCGGTGAGTTCACTGAACACAACAGTACTGTGATGAGGTGGTTTCACTGAACACAACAGCTAGGTATATGCTGTGATGAGGTGGGTTCACTGAACACAACAGTTAGGTAAAGGTATATGCTGTGATGAAGTGGGTTCACTTAACACAACAGTCAGGTATATGCTGTGATGAGGTGGTTTCACTGAACACAACAGTCAGGTATATGCTGTGATGGTGGTTTCACTGAACACAACAGCTAGGTATATGCTGTGAAAAGGTGGTTTCACTGAACACAACAGTCAGGTATATGCTGTGATGAGGTGGTTTCACTGAACACAACAGCTAGGTATATGCTGTGATGGTGGTTTCACTGAACACAATAGTCAGGTATATGCTGTAATGAGGTGGTTTCACTGAACACAACAGCTAAGTATATGCTGTGATGAGGTGGTGTCACTGAACACAACAGTCAGGTATATGCTGTGATGAGGTGGTTACACTGAACACAACAGCCAGGTATATGCTGTGATGAGGTGGTTACACTGAACACAACAGTCAGGTATACGCTGTGATGGTGGTTTCACTGAACACAACAGTTAGGCCTATGCTGTGATGAGGTGGTTTCACTGAACACAACAGTCAGGTATAGGCTGTGATGAGGTGGGTTCACTGAACACAACAGTTAGGTATATGCTGTGATGAGGTGGTTTCACTGAACACAACAGTCAGGTATATGCTGTGATGAGGTGGGTTCACTGAACACAACAGTTAGGTAAAGGTATATGCTGTGATGACGTGGGTTCACTGAACACAACAGTCAGGTATATGCTGTGATGAGGTGGTTACACTGAACACAACAGTCAGGTATATGCTGTGATGGTGGTTTCACTGAACTCAACAGTTAGGTCTATGCTGTGATGAGGTGGTTTCACTGAACATCACAGTCAGGTATATGCTGTGATGAGGTGGGTTCACTGAACACAACAGTTAGGTAAAGGTATATGCTGTGATGAGGTGGGTTCACTGGACACAACAGTTAGGTAAAGGTATATGCTGTGATGAGGTGGTTTCACTGAACACAACAGTCAGGTATATGCTGTGATGAGGTGGTTTCACTGAACACAACAGTCAGGTATATGCTGTGATGAGGTGGGTTCACTGAACACAACAGTTAGGTAAAGGTATATGCTGTGATGAGGTGGGTTCACTTAACACAACCATCAGGTATATGCTGTGATAAGGTGGTTACACCGAACACAACAGTCAGGTATATGCTGTGATGGGGGTTTCACTGAACTCAACAGTTAGGTCTATGCTGTGATGAGGTGGTTTCACTGAACACAACAGTCAGGTATATGCTATGATGAAGTGGGTTCCCTGAACACAACAGTTAGGTAAAGGTATATGCTGTGATGAGGTGGGTTCACTGAACACAACAGTTAGGTCTATGCTGTGATGAGGTGGTTTCACTGAACACCACAGTCAGGTATATGCTGTGATGGTGGTTTCACTGAACTCAACAGTTAGGTCTATGCTGTGATGAGGTGGTTTCACTGAACACCACAATCAGGTATATGCTGTGATGAGGTGGGTTCACTGAGCACAACAGTTAGGTAAAGGTATATGCTGTGATGAGGTGCGTTCACTGAACACAACAATTAGGTAAAGGTATATGCTGTGATGAGGTGGTTTCACTGAACACAACAGTCAGGTATATGCTGTGATGAGGTGGGTTCACTGAACATAACAGTTAGGTCTATGCTGTGATGAGGTGGTTTCACTGAACACAACAGTCAGGTATATGCTGTGATGAGGTGGTTACACTGAACACAACAGTCAGGTATATGCTGTGATGGTGGTTTCACTGAACTCAACAGTTAGGTCTATGCTGTGATGAGGTGGTTTCACTGAACACAAAAAGACAACTTGAGGATGCACACCTGAGAGTAAACAGAATTCAGCTTGAGTTGCAATGCATTTGGGTGCTATGTCTAAAAGACTGTACTAGTATAAAGTGAAAAGACACGCACACCTTGTATATTCTGATGCAAAAAAGTCTGTATTGAAAATACTGACAAGACATACAAAAGACATGTAAAGCGATCTGTGCAGGCTATATTAACATTAGTGCACAGCCAAATGCATGATATACATCCAAGTACAATGATTCAACATATATGCTATAACACCATACTGCTAGCTGGTGCATCAGAGGAATGAAAACAGTACCATGCACTGGCTGAACAACACCGAAGAAATAAACAGCAACATATGACACAACAAGAGTCCATATAAATCACAGTGATAAGAACGAACACCGCTGTATTACCCAGACGGTGCGGCGTTTTGGAAATAGATTCCTTTCTCAATGGGATTTGGCTGTAGGTAGCTGGAGGCAACAGCAAAGTTGTGCAGAGCGGCGGTGTCCTGGATGAAAAGTCCGTATTGCGCTGTTTATATACACCTGTTAATCTAAGAGAGAGGCCATCACACCGGGGCCGGCCCTGTGACGCGATGACGTCACGCGACGCACGTCGCGGCGTCATACGCGTCACGCGCAGACATCCACAACCTCCATAGCGTTGGCTGGCAATGGGAAGGAGTGTCACAGAGCTCCAATCCCAAGATGGCCGCCACGCTTTGTATGGGGATAGGGAGCAGCGCCACAAGTGTATAGTGGTAGCAGAAGGAACTGCAGCTAATTTTAGGACTTAGAAATCCACAGCACTTGTCAGAAGCAATAAGATGATGTTGTTGAACGGTGTGATGGTCTTGCCATGCTAAAATACAAACAGAATACGTATATGACTACAACAGATAACATCAAGACAGAAACTTATTGTCCAAATAGGAGTATGTATAAACATTAAAATTATTAAAAGCTGAAATAACACAGCTATTCATCAGCAATGTTAGCTCACAGAATGATTTGAAAAAGGGTTCTACAAAAAGCATGAAAGGTCAGCTTCCTCATTTAGACCATGAGGATGCATAGTATCCAATTTATATATCCAGAACAATTCACGCTGCAATAGCTTTTTCTCAAAATCACCACCCCTTTTGGCTGGCTGAACTATCTCAATAACACGAAATCTCAACTGTGAGACATTATGAGCAGCCTGCAGAAAATGCCTTGCTAAAGGGGATGTCAAATCTGGACATCTAATGTTACTGCGATGCTCGCTAATTCTGCATCTGATTTCTCTAGAAGTCTGGCCTACATAACCTAGGCCACATGGGCAAGTAATAAGCTATATGACACCCTTGGAGGAGCAATTGGCGAAGTTATTAAAGGAGAACCGGGCACCACTTTGTGGATGGGAAAAACAATTCCCCCTCGCTACAAAATTGCACTGAGCACAATGGCCGCATGGGAACATCCCGTGTGGCCTGGCAGAGTTGGTAAGCCAATTACCTGCCGATTTTGAGAGAAGCTCTTGAGAGAGCTGCTGGCATAGATAGGGCATCATTGCTACAATTTAAACCTAGGGAGAATTCTAAACGTATCCCTATGGTACTAACTTTCTCTCCTCTGTCTCAACAGGCAGCTCGTATTGTCCGTGAACACTGGCATATCCTGGGCAGTGATCCATCTTTATGTGACACCTTCGGAGAACCACCAGTGTGTGCGTTTGACAGATGTAGGAGCATCAGGGACTCACTTGTACATGCTAATAGCACTCCGCAAAGAGAATCAGCAGGTAATTGGCTTACCAACTCTGCCAGGCCACAGGGGATGTTCCCATGCGGCCATTGTGCTCAGTGCAATTTTGTAGCGAGAGGGAATTATTTTTCCCATCCACGAAGTGGTGCCCGGTTCTCCTTTAATAACTTCGCCAATTGCTCCTCCAAGGGTGTCATATATCTTATTACTTGCCCATGTGGCCTAGGTTATGTAGGCCAGACTTCTAGAGAAATCAGACGCAGAATTAGCGAGCATCGCAGTAACATTAGATGTCCAGATGTGACATCCCCTTTAGCAAGGCATTTTCTGCAGGCTGCTCATAATGTCTCACAGTTGAGATTTCGTGTTATTGAGATAGTTCAGCCAGCCAAAAGGGGTGGTGATTTTGAGAAAAAGCTATTGCAGCGTGAACTGTTCTGGATATATAAATTGGAAGTACTGTGGGCAGCGTCCCAACCAACAAACTAACGTTTCTTATAAAATGATCTTGTGATATACATCATTCATGGCTCAGAGTGGTCTGGCTGAAAAAGTAGTATTTGTACAAAAAAGAACGCAGAACCCATCTGCAAGCCAAAGCACTCAATGAGTCATGTATATAGAAAAATGAAAAACATTTATTGTGAATATTAAAACTCCCTCTCATGGGATAGATGAATCAACATACATATATATCTCAGCATAGCATAAAATATAGAGGAAAGGTACAACGGTCTGAAAGCCCACCCAGCATGCCAAATGAAGGCCACCTGGATGTAGTAAAGTCCCCTCAATACAGAAAGAGGCACATGATGGCCTGTGAAGGCGTCATGGAGGATAGCCAAAGGTGTTGCAATTTGCTCATAAGCTGAGTGGTGGATTGCACATTACATGATATAGAGTGCCAGATACATGGCTTCTGATGCAAATCAGTGTGGATTCCGCTGCCCTTGATGACCAGTTATCAACTGTAAGGCTTGTAGATGTCCAATCGCAACATCCATATGAATTTTCACAAGGCAGTAAAAGTTCCAGCTTAATGCAATAACTGTTGTTTATAGCTACCACTCCTGAAGAGATTGCATATTCCACATGTCCATGCGCTACTCCAGATAGTCCAACCAACCATTGGGAAGGAGGTATAACAAATGTCCGTATTTGTAAAGGTAACATCCAGGGATGTGAACTGCGGGCTGCAGTGGGCTAACTGTCGACCGGTTTCGCCGGTAATCCGGCTCCTCAGGACCCCAGACCGTGTAATGGCTGAGTGTAACATCTCCGGCGCGCCCCACGCCATAAAAGGCGTCTAACCCGGAAGCGCGTCATCCGCATCCAAAATGAGGCGTGGGTAATGCGCACCAGGCAGCTCGGGTCCGCCGGAAACCAATCAGCGGGCGGATGCCCAATGCGTTGCCAAAGGATCCAGCTGGACATGCGCAGACAGCAAGTGGAGAGGCCAGCCGCCGGGCGTAGTCTACACCCACCGAGCCCGCCTCCCCTGTCTGCGCATAGGCGAGATTAACCACATACACGCCAGAACCCGCGGCGCACCCGCTGCACACAGCGCGACCAAAAGCAGGAAAGGAGGGGAGAGGAGAAGGGGGGGACGGGGAGGGGAGAGGGGAGAGAAGCATGGGAAAAAGGTCGCAATCTGCGCATCGGGCGCACCCCAAGGACCAGCGCGCAATGGAACAGGTAATTAGCTAGGGGGAGGGATTAGCTGTAACAGGAGGTATTTGGTCAGCTTCAGGACTCAGTACTGAGCTTGCTCAGTCTGTGGCTTGCTCACTAAGTGGCTTCGACACAAGTGGCATAGGCGTTAAAAACAGGCGTTACAACACAGGCACAAACAGAGAGGTGAGAGGAAGCAGGTAAAAAAAAAAAAAAAAAATTTAAACAATATTGCGGTTCTTTGCATTGGTTAGGATGTGCTAACACGTTGTGGTGTAGTCTTTAAGTTTTGAGGACTCCGCCCCAGCTTCACTTACTCCCCCTCCTCCACCCCAACTTTACTCACTCCCCCTCCTCCACTCCCCCTCCTCCACCCCAACCTTACTCACTCCCCCTCCACCCCTCCCCCTCTTCCACCCCAGCTGCACTCACTCCCGAACTTCACTCCCTCTCCCGTTTCAACTTTTACCGCCACAGTTTACTTTAAATAAAATTTCCCCACACAATAGTCATCATGTTGGACTATGCTGTACAGTGTACATCCTGTGACATGTATGCATGCCTTGATCAGCGGATTGAGGGTGTTTACTGTTGCCCTGGGTGTGTGCGTGTTGCTCAGTTAGAGGCGGAAGTCGCAGAGCTAAATAAACATCTCGCAACAGTGAGACGCATACACAACATGGAGATGAGCTTGGATCTCACGATCCAGACACTGGATGGAATCGGTGAAGATGAGGTGGGTGGAGTAAAGCCGGAGCAAGAAGCAGAGGTAGCCGCTAGTTGGGTCACAGTTAGAAGGGGTAGGGGAAAAAGTGACAGGGAGGCTAGTCCCGAGTTGTCCCTCACTAATAAGTATGCTTGTTTGCGTAATATTGGGGAGGATGATTCTGGAGTAGCAATGCTGCAGCAGGATGTGCTCCTTAGCAACCAAGGGGCAGACTGCTGTAACGAGAAAGGGAATAGGAGTGCAGCTAAGGCTAGACAGGTACTGGTGGTAGGGGATTCAATTATTAGGCGCACAGATAGGGTAATCTGTCGAAGAAACCGTGAATGCCGTACAGTCTGTTGCCTCCCGGGTGCTCGGGTTCGGCATGTAGCGGAAAGAATTGACAGATTATTGGGTGGGGCTGGGGAAGACCCAGCTGTCATGGTACACATTGGCACCAATGACAAAGTTAGTGGGAGATGGAAGGTCCTCAAAATGATTTTCAGGTACTTGGAGATAAACTTAAAGCAAGGACCTCCAAGGTGGTGTTCTCTGAAATACTGCCAGTGCCACGCGCTACATCTGAGAGACAGAGGGAGCTTAGGGAGTTAAATAAGTGGCTGAGAAATTGGTGTAGGACGGAAGGGTTTGGGTTCCTGGAGAACTGGGCAGACTTTGCAGTCAGCTACAGGTTCTACAGCAGGGATGGGCTGCACCTTAATGGGGAGGGTGCAGCTGCATTGGGGGAGAAGATGGCTAAACGGTTGGAGGAGATTTTAAACTAGGATCTGGGGGGAGGCGGGAGGATAAAGTCTCAATATGTAGACAAGATAAGGTAAAAAGACAGTGGGAGCCTAACATTATGGGGGGTGGAGAGGGGGGTGGAGACAGTGTAAAGATTAAGGAGGTTGGTAAAACTTCAAGTAGCCCATTTCGTGTAAACAAAATTGGTAAATGTGTTGGTAAAAATATAAAGTGCATGGTAACCAATGCTCGGAGCCTTGCAAATAAAATAGACGAACTAGAGTTCATTCTGAATGACAAAGGCTATGACATTGTGGGAATAACCGAGACATGGATGGATGAAAGCCATGACTGGATAGCTAATTTAAAAGGATACAATGTGTTTAGGAGGGATAGAACAGGGAAAAAAGGTGGAGGGGTTTGTCTCTTTGTTAAGAATTCTTTTACAGCTGTCCTCAACGATGAGATGGAGGAAGATTGCGAAGATGTGGAGTCCGTTTGGGTAAATATTCATGGTGGAAATAAAAGTTGCCAATTGCTTATTGGGGTATGCTACAGACCACCTCTTATTAATGAAGCTGCAGAACTGCGATTACTACAGCAGATTGAAAAAGCTGCAAGTAAAAACGAGGTCATAATTATGGGCGACTTCAACTTTCCAGACATTGACTGGGGTATTGAGGCTACCCATTCTGGTAAAAGCAGCAGATTTCTTGCAGCACTACAGGACAATTACTTGACTCAAATGGTAACGGAACCAACTAGGGGGAATGCGTTACTGGATCTGATCATTTCTAATAGACCAGATAATGTATCAAATGTGCAGGTTCAAGAACATTTGGGAAATAGTGATCACAACATGATAACGTTTGATCTGGTGACTGATAGGCCACGGGGCAGCGGGACCACTAAAACTATGAATTTTAGAAAAGCAAAGTTCAATCAAATTAGGCAGGCACTAAGTTTGGTGAACTGGGATAATGTACTACAAGGGGACGACACTGAAGGGAAATGGCAAGCTTTTAAACGTATTCTCAATCAATATTGTAGTATGTATATCCCATATGGAAACAAAATGTCTAGGAATAAAAAAGGCCTCTATGGATGAATAGAAAGGTTAGGGATAAAATGAAGAGGAAAAAGAATGCCTATAAGGTCCTAAAACAGGAGGGGACTGAGGCTGCACTAAGCAATTATAAGGAGTGCAATAAAAATTGTAAAAAAGAAATTAGGCTGGCAAAGATCGAAGCTGAAAATCAAATCGCTAGGGATATCAAATCTAACCCAAAAAAGTTTTACAAGTACAGAAACTCTAAAAAAAGAAAGGTTGACTGTATAGGAATCCTAAAGGATGAGGGTGGGAACTCAATGGTGGACGACCAAGGTAAGGCAGAGTTATTAAATGCTTTCTTTGCTTCTGTCTTCACAAAGGAAACAGCACTGTTGCAAATTACAGAGGCAGAAGAGTCTCAATCTTCTAACTGTAATATTAAATACTTAACGCAGGAAGAAGTAAAGGCAAGACTAAATAAATTAAAAATAGACAAGGCACCTGGCCCGGATGGCATGCATCCTCGGGTCCTAAGAGAATTAAGTTCAGTTATAGCTAAGCCCCTTTATCTTATCTTTTGTGACTCTCTTGCAACTAGCAGAGTCCCAGTGGATTAACGTACAGCCCACGTTTTCCCATTATTTAAGAAGGGCAAAAAATCTGATCCAGGAAATTATAGACCTGTAAGCTTAACATCAGTTGTATGCAAACTATTTGAGGGGTTACTAAGAGATACTATACATGACTTCATAGTAGAAAATAATCTTATTTCTCAGCATCAACATGGGTTTACTAAAGACAGGTTCTGTTTGACTAACATGCTCAGCTTTTATGAGGTAGTGAATGCTAATATGGATATTGGGAATGCTGTAGATGTGATATACTTGGACTTTGCAAAGGCCTTCGACACTGTTCCCCACAGAAGTCTGGTGCAAAAGTTGAGGATGCAAGGACTGGGGAAGAGTTTGTGTGCATGGATAGGGAACTGGCTAATGGACAGAAAACAAAGAGTTGTGGTCAATGGATCATACTCAAAATGGGAGACTGTTAGCAGTGGGGTCCCACAGGGGTCTGTACTGGGTCCAGTGCTCTTCAATTTATTTATTAATGACCTAGTAGATGCAGTAGTGAGCAATGTTGCTATTTTTGCAGATGATACAAAATTGTGCAGAATCATCAACTCTCAGGAAGATAGTGTCATATTGCAACAGGATCTGGATAGGATGGCTATATGGGCACATACATGGCAGATGAAATTCAATGTTGACAAATGTAAAGTCATGCATTTTGGTCGTACCAATGGTCTAGCACCATACAAAATAAATGGGATACAGTTGGGAACATCAAACTTGGAGAAGGACTTAGGAGTACTCATCGACAACAAGTTAAATAATCGTACTCAATGCCAAGCCGCTGCAGCTAAAGCTAAAAAAAATTTGGGATGCATTAAAAGGGAAATAAAAACTCGAGATGCTAGCATAATATTGCCCCTGTTTAACTCTCTAGTAAGGCCACATCTGGAATATGGAATTCAGTTCTGGGCACCACATTACAAAAAAGATATTGCAGTTTTAGAGCAGGTGCAGAGACGAGCTACAAAATTGATACGTGGGATGGAAGGTCTTGCTTACCAAGAAAGGTTAGATAAACTGGGTTTATTTAGTCTAGAGAAAAGACGCCTTAGAGGAGATCTAATTAACATGTATAAATACATTAGAGGGCAATATAATAGCTTGGCGGATGAGCTTTTTGTCCCTAGGCCTTCTCAAAGGACTAGAGGACATGAGCTGCACATGGAGGAAAAACGTTTTAGCCATTTATTTAGGAAAGGGTTCTTTACAGTAAGAGTGGTTAAGATGTGGAATGCATTGCCACAGGAAGTCGTTATGGCAAACTCTATACCTGCATTTAAAGGGGGCTTAGATGCTTTCCTTGCGTTGAAAGACATCCATGGCTACAATTACTAGGTTATGCCTAATGATGTTGATCCAGGGATTTTATCTGATTGCCATCTGGAGTCAGGAAGGAATTTTTCCCATTTGGGGCTAATTGGACCATGCCTGGTGGGGTTTTTTTCGCCTTCCTCTGGATCAACAGGGGTATGTGGGGGATGGGCTGGAGTTGTACTTTGTACTGGTTGAACTCGATGGACGTATGTCTTTTTTCAGCCAAAATAACTATGTAACTATGTAACCCCACCACCGAGCTTTAAAGGGGAGCCCCGCACAATACAGAAAACAATCAAACAACCAGATAACAATCAATAGTGCAAAACTTGATCCAGCAAAACGTGTCGTTGGTAACCACTAGAAATATAAAACATAATCCCCCAAAAAAGAGGAAAAAATGAGGAATATACGTTGATAATTAATCTCATTAAATAAAAGGAGATTTATATTTGTATACTATTGTATCCCCACAACACATCAATGTGCAATGTGGGGGGTCAATAGTTACCCCTATAAACATAGGAGATAAAGGACAAGGGACATCCGGTCTTCCCCAGCAGGAGGAGGGAAAAAGGGGTAAGGGTTAGGGAAGGGGGAAGGGAATGGGAAGGAAGGGAAAGAAAAGGGGGAGAGAGAAGGCAGCAGCCCCCCAACGAGAGGGCAACGCCAGACCCCGCCCCACGGCAGCCAGCAAACCCACGTGTAGGTCAGGGGGCAGTGGACCGAGTCAAAACTGGTGCCACCCAGAATTTATAAAAATGGTGAGTATTTTAACTCATCATTTAAGCCTGGTGGGGATGTTGCCTTGAGTTCGTATATCCAGCGACATTCGCGCTGTAACACTAATTTCTCAAAGTCCCCACCTCTCAATGGTTGGTGAACGCAGTCCACCGCACAGAAGGTAATCATATTAGAAGGATTTGATTCACACATGATTACATGTCTTGCTACCGGAGAACGTAAGTTATGTCCCACAATATCCTGTGTATGCTCATAAATACGTCTGCTGAAATTTCGTGTTGTCATGCCAATATAGAAGGCGTCACATGTGCATTTAAGCACATAAATGACGCCCTCCGTGGCACAGTTAACAAAATGCTTAATCTGAACTGTTCTCTTGACATGGGGAAAAGTGTTGGATCGACCAACCGTCACAAAGGGACATTGGTTACATGCTCCACACTGAAAGACCCCCCTGGCTCTACATGGATCAGACCGTGTGTTGCCCGTATAGTGGCTTCTCACTATCTTGTTAGCAATGGTAGGGGCCTTACGAAAAATAACTTTAGGTTTCTCTGGTACACATTGTCGAATTTTGACATCGTCAGTTAGCAGGTGCCAGTGTTTGTTAAGAATCTTGTGGAATTGTTCCTGTTGTTTATTATATGTTACAACAACAGGAACCGTATCCATAAATGAGTCAGTCTTCCTCCGATATCCCAAAAGAGCATCACGATCAGACTTAAGGGCCCTGTTATAGGCCCGATCGATGTTGGACCTGGAATAGCCCCTGGCCCTAAATGTATGTTTTAGTTCAACTGCCTCTTGTTTGAAAGCATCTAAAGTGGAGCAATTACGTCTTGCTCTCAAAAATTGTCCCGTCGGGATGCTCCTAATGAGGTGTCGGGGATGAAAGCTGTCTGCATGTAGGACGGCATTTGATGATGTGGGTTTCCTGAATAGTCTAGTGCTCAAGTCGCCACCCTCACCCACCTCTATACTGAGGTCTAGGAAGGATAGGGACTTGGCACTGTACTCGCATGTCAATTTGAGATTTAGGGAGTTATGGTTGAGCTTATCAACAAACTCTAATAGTAATGATTCGTCTCCTGTCCACAGGAGCAAAATGTCATCAATGTACCTGTGCCACGCCTCCACGTGGCACAGGTACTCGACCAAGTCATCATTGGAAAAAATGTCTGCCTCCCACGCCCCCAGGTACAGGTTCGCATACGACGGGGCACAGCTGGTCCCCATCGCTGTCCCCTGAACCTGGAGGTAGTGGGAGGTGCCAAATACAAAATGGTTGTGAGTCAAAAGGAATTCTAACATCTCTAATAAAAAGATGGAATGATCCATTTCAGTACATGGTAGTGTATCCAAGTATTTGGCCACTGCCCGGATTCCTCCGGTGTGGGGTATACTTGATTACAGGGCCTCGACGTCCAGCGCCACCTAGAGGGTGCCAGGGCGCACATGGAGGCCATCAAGGATGCGCAGCACATGCAAGGTGTCTTGTACAAAAGATGGTAGAGATTTCACGTGTTTCTGTAAGTGATAGTCAATATATTTACTGACATTCTCAGTCAGAGATCCGCAGGCCGAGATGATCGGCCTGCCTGGAGGATGTGTCATTGATTTATGAATTTTGGGTAATGGATAAAAAGTTGGAATTATTGGGTGAGGTATCTTCAAAAAGGATGATAGCTCATTTGATATGACACCATTGCTGGCCGCCCAATCGATGATGCCAAACAGTACTCCCTGGTCCCTCAGGGCACCGGACGCCGAGGCCCTATGATACCAATCTCTATTCTTCAAGATACGATGACACATACTTTCATATTGGTAATTGTCCATGACCACGATGTTACCCCCCTTGTCCGAGGGCTTCACCGTGAGCATGGACATTTGTGAGAGCTCAGCAAGACAGCTTTATACAGGGATTACAGGGGGAGAGGGACCGGATCCCCTCTGGGCCCCTGGTTGACAAAGAGATCTTATATAGTTTCAATCTTCTACGTCTGCTAGAGACTAAATCGAGAAAGTATTGGGATCTGATATATACAGACAAATATATAGTTGAAAAAATATGTTCATATCATATGCGAGTATTTCCCACCTCACGACACGTGACCGAGGACTTCAGAAGGAGATGGGAACAAAATTTTGAGAATAGCTCACAAATAGCACTAACTTACATGAAGGAACTACATCAGGCTGATATAAACTCCTTAGACAAACAAATTGAAGCCATTAATACACGTTTGGAGATGCATAAAGACAAACCAGTATTTAAAACTAGAAATGAAGTACTTACTAAACACATACACAGATATAATGTGGAAATAATGGATAAGAAAGAATCGAAATTCGAGAGAGATAAATTGTCATATAAAATGGATCAGGCTTATCAATGGAATACAAACAAAAAAACACCTGGCAGACCCAAACCCAAACCTCAAGGCCCACAGTCTCCCAATCAGGGAGAAGCCTCGGACAGTCTGTCAGAGATCCCTACAAGTGAGGATGAGTTGGGGGGAAGTTTACCCCAAGCTCCTCCCGCGGACAATAAAATCATTGAGACTTTGCAACAAAAGGTACATACCCCCACAGCCCCTATTAAACGTAAAGAAATGACCTCTCCACCCTCGACTTCTGAGAATTTGGATTCACACAGAAGTGCTGATCCTTTTTTAGAGAATACTCCCATACCCAACAAATCAAAAATAAGAGAAAAAGACAAAGAAAAAGACAAAAAAACACTCGTCAAAAACTCACAAGTCCCCAAAAACACTTCACTTTCCCCACATCAAATGAATCCATCCAAAAAAATTAACATGGAACAGTATCTGCAGTCCAAGAAATAATGGAGGAAGAGAGAACAGTTGTCAATTTGAGTCACACCCCACTCACACAAGACCAAGTGTCGGTTCTTTCACTTGGTCTAGGCTTTTTCTTGGCACAAAATATCGATAAATTCGAGTGTGCCAAGGATCTTAATCTTTTTGCACGTAAAATTATTCTGAGACTTCAGCACAAACGGAAAGATGAGGCACCCTTAGGAGGTGCCATACAAGATTGGTCAGACTTTACGAAAAAAGACTATAAGGCTTTACGAGACCTGACGGCACTATGGGAAGAGGGATACATACCTGAGGAACAGCTTCTAACAGAGGATACTGGGGATCAGGGTATAACTAAATTTAAAAACAAATCCCGATATTTTCCATCTCTCTCTGCAAGTCCAAGAGTTAGTGTTTTTGTTGAGATGGTACTAAAGGATCTTGACGCATTGGATAGGGGACGTGTGGCTGATAACCTAACAGGAGCCCAGAGACAGGCTCTTGCTGAACTCTCACAAATGTCCATGCTCACGGTGAAGCCCTCGGACAAGGGGGGTAACATCGTGGTCATGGACAATGACCAATATGAAAGTATGTGTCATCGTATCTTGAAGAATAGAGATTGGTATCATAGGGCCTCGGCGTCCGGTGCCCTGAGGGACCAGGGAGTACTGTTTGGCATCATCGATTGGGCGGCCAGCAATGGTGTCATATCAAATGAGCTATCATCCTTTTTGAAGATACCTCACCCAATAATTCCAACTGTTTATGCATTACCCAAAATTCATAAATCAATGACACATCCTTCAGGCAGGCCGATCATCTCGGCCTGCGGATCTCTGACTGAGAATGTCAGTAAATATATTGACTATCACTTACAGAAACACGTGAAATCTCTACCATCTTTTGTACAAGACACCTTGCATGTGCTGCGCATCCTTGATGGCCTCCATGTGCGCCCTGGTACCCTCTTGGTGGCGCTGGACGTCGAGGCCCTGTATTCAAGTATACCCCACACCGGAGGAATCCGGGCAGTGGCCAAATACTTGGATACACTACCATGTACTGAAATGGATCATTCCATCTTTTTATTAGAGATGTTAGAATTCCTTTTGACTCACAACCATTTTGTATTTGGCACCTCCCACTACTTCCAGGTTCAGGGGACAGCGATGGGGACCACCTGTGACCCGTCGTATGCGAACCTGTACCTGGGGGCGTGGGAGGCAGACATTTTTTCCAATGATGACTTGGTCGAGTACCTGTGCCACGTGGAGGCGTGGCACAGGTACATTGACGACATTTTGCTCCTGTGGACAGGAGATGAATCATTACTATTAGTTTGTTGATAAGCTCAACCATAACTCCCTAAATCTCAAATTGACATGCGAGTACAGTGCCAAGTCCCTATCCTTCCTAGACCTCAGTATAGAGGTGGGTGAGGGTGGCGACTTGAGCACTAGACTATTCAGGAAACCCACATCATCAAATGCCGTCCTACATGCAGACAGCTTTCATCCCCGACACCTCATTAGGAGCATCCCGACGGGACAATTTTTGAGAGCAAGACGTAATTGCTCCACTTTAGATGCTTTCAAACAAGAGGCAGTTGAACTAAAACATACATTTAGGGCCAGGGGCTATTCCAGGTCCAACATCGATCGGGCCTATAACAGGGCCCTTAAGTCTGATCGTGATGCTCTTTTAGGATATCGGAGGAAGACTGACTCATTTATGGATACGGTTCCTGTTGTTGTAACATATAATAAACAACAGGAACAATTCCACAAGATTCTTAACAAACACTGGCACCTGCTAACTGACGATGTCAAAATTCGACAATGTGTACCAGAGAAACCTAAAGGTATTTTTCGTAAGGCCCCTACCATTGCTAACAAGATAGAAGACACTATACGGGCAACACACGGTCTGATCCATGTAGAGCCAGGGGGGTCTTTCAGTGTGGAGCATGTAACCAATGTCCCTTTGTGACGGTTGGTCGATCCAACACTTTTCCCCATGTCAAGAGAACAGTTCAGATTAAGCATTTTGTTAACTGTGCCACGGAGGGCGTCATTTATGTGCTTAAATGCACATGTGACGCCTTCTATATTGGCATGACAACACGAAATTTCCGCAGACGTATTTATGAGCATACACAGGATATTGTGGGACATAACTTACGTTCTCCGGTAGCAAGACATGTAATCATGTGTGAATCAAATCCTTCTAATATGATTACCTTCAGTGCGGTGGACTGCGTTCACCAACCATTGAGAGGTGGGGACTTTGAGAAATTAGTATTACAGCGCGAATGTCGCTGGATATACGAACTCAAGGCAACATCCCCACCAGGCTTAAATGATGAGTTAAAATACTCACCATTTTTATAAATTCTGGGTGGCACCAGTTTTGACTCGGTCCACTGCCCCCTGACCTACACGTGGGTTTGCTGGCTGCCGTGGGGCGGGGTCTGGCGTTGCCCCCTCATTGGGGGGCTGCTGCCTTCTCTCTCCCCCTTTTCTTTCCCTTCCTTCCCATTCCCTTCCCTTCCCCTTCCCTAACCCTTCCCCCTTTTTCCCTCCTCCTGCTGGGGAAGACCGGATGTCCCTTGTTCTTTATCTCCTATGTTTATAGGGGTAATTATTGACCCCCCACATTGCACATTGATGTGTTGTGGGGATACAATAGTATACAAATATAAATCTCCTTTTATTTAATAAGATTAATTATCAACGTATATTCCTCATTTTTTCCTCTTTTTTGGGGGATTATGTTTATTATTTCTAGTGGTTACCAACGACACGTTTTGCTGGATCAAGTTTTGCACTATTGATTGTTATCTGGTTGTTTGATTGTTTTCTGTATTGTGCGGGGCTCCCCTTTAAAGCTCGGTGGTGGGGTTCCATTGCGCGCTGGTCCTTGGGGTGCGCCCGATGCGCAGATTGCGACCTTTTTCCCATGCTTCTCTCCCCTCTCCCCTCCCCGTCCCCCCCTTCTCCTCTCCCCTCCTTTCCTGCTTTTGGTCGCGCTGTGTGCTGCGGGTGCGCCGCGGGTTCTGGCGTGTATGTGGTTAATCTCGCCTATGCGCAGACAGGGGAGGCGGGCTCGGTGGGCATAGACTACGCCCGGCGGCTGGCCTCTCCACTTGCTGTCTGCGCATGTCCAGCTGGATCCTTTGGCGACGCATTGGGCATCCGCCCGCTGATTGGTTTCCGGTGGACCCGAGCTGCCTGGTGCGCATTACCCGCGCCTCATTTTGGATGCGGATGACGCGCTTCCGGGTTAGACGCCTTTTATGGCGTGGGGCGCGCCGGAGATGTTACACTCAGCCATTACACGGTCTGGGGTCCGGACTCCTGAGGAGCCTGATTACCGGCGAAACCGGTCGACAGTTAGCCCACTGCAGCCCGCAGTTCACATCCCTGGATGTTCCCTTTACAAATACGGACATTTGTTATACCTCCTTCCCAATGGTTGGTTGGACTATCTGGAGTAGCGCATGGGCATGTGGAATATGCAATCTCTTTAGGAGTGGTAGCTATAAACAACAGTTATTGCATTAAGCTGGAACTTTTACTGCCTTGTGAAAATTCATATGGATGTTGCGATTGGACATCTACAAGCCTTACAGTTGATAACTGGTCATCAAGGGCAGCGGAATCCACACTGATTTGCATCAGAAGCCATGTATCTGGCACTCTATATCATGTAATGTGCAATCCACCACTCAGCTTATGAGCAAATTGCAACACCTTTGGCTATCCTCCATGACGCCTACACAGGCCATCATGTGCCTCTTTCTGTATTGAGGGGACTTTACTACATCCAGGTGGCCTTCATATGGCATGCTGGGTGGGCTTTCAGACCGTTGTACCTTTCCTCTATATTTTATGCTATGCTGAGATATATATGTATGTTGATTCATCTATCCCATGAGAGGGAGTTTTAATGTTCACAATAAATGCTTTTCATTTTTCTATATACATGACTCATTGAGTGCTTTGGCTTGCAGATGGGTTCTGCGTTCTTTTTTGTACATATATAAATTGGATACTATGCATCCTCATGGTCTAAATGAGGAAGCTGACCTTTCATGCTTTTTGTAGAACCCTTTTTCAAATCATTCTATTGAGCTAACATTGCTGATGAATAGCTGTGTTATTTCAGCTTTTAATAATTTTAATGTTTATACATACTCCTATTTGGACAATAAGTTTCTGACTTGATGTTATCTGTTGTACTCATATACGTATTCTGTTTGTATTTTAGCATGGCAAGACCATCACACCATTCAACAACATCATCTTATTGCTTCTGATAAGTGCTGTGGATTTCTAAGTCCTAAAATTAGCTTCAGTTCCTTCTGCCACAACTATACACTTGTGGCGCTGCTCCCTATCCCCATACAAAGCGTGGCGGCCATCTTGGGATTGGAGCTCTGTGACACTCCTTCCCATTGCCAGCCAACGCTATGGAGGTTGTGGATGTCTGCGCGTGACGCGTATGACGCCGCGACGTGCGTCGCGTGACGTCATCGCGACACAGGGCCGGCCCCGGTGTGATGGCCTCTCTCTTAGATTAACAGGTGTATATAAACAGTGCAATACGGACTTTTCATCCAGGACACCGCCGCTCTGCACAACTTTGCTGTTGCCTCCAGCTACCTACAGCCAAATCCCATTGAAAAAGGAATCTATTTCCGAAACGCCACGCCGTCTGGGTAATACAGCGGTGTTCGTTCTTATCACTGTGATTTATATGGACTCTTGTTGTGTCATATGTTGCTGTTTATTTCTTCGGTATTGTTCAGCCAGTGCATGGTACTATGTTCATTCCTCTGATGCACCAGCTAGCAGTATGGTGTTATAGCATATATGTTGAATCATTGTACTTGGATGTATATCATGCATTTGGCTGTGCACTAATGTTAATATAGCCTGCACAGATCACTTTACATGTCTTTTGTATGTCTTGTCAGTATTTTCAATACAGACTTTTTTGCATCAGAATATGCAAGGTGTGCGTGTCCTTTCACTTTATACTAGTGGTTTCACTGAACACAACAGTCAGGTATATGCTGTGATGAGGTGGGTTCACTGAACACAACAGTTAGGTATGGTCATGCCAGCTGATGCGGATAGCGGCGCAGCCACCGCTTTCGCATCTGGCATCACGGCGTCTCCTGCGATGGTGTCTCCGGGCCTCCCGCCGGCATCAGGGAGGTCAGGTCTGAGTGTCATTGTGGGCGAGCGTCAGGCTCGCGTGCGCGCGGATCACCACCGCATTTATTCCTTAAGGAAGCGTGTCAGCTGACCTGTTGGTCAGCTGACAGCTACTTGCTTCCGGATTGGCTGGGCTTCTGGGTGGCGCCATTTGAATGGTCCACAGTATTTTAGGACCTGCTTGTCAGTTGTCCTTTGTCTGTTGTTGCGAATACTTCATTGTGATAGCTCGCAGACCTTAGTCAGATCCTGGTGTGTTTCATCCGGCAGGACCCCGGGGATTCACACATAGTTTAGGATTATTACTATTATTGTATTTGATATTTCTGTGTATGACCTCTTGCTTCAACCTCTGACTCCGCTCTCTGCCTACTGATTCTGTACTATACCTGTCTGATCTGTTGCCGATTCCCTGCCTGATTAGGTCTATGCTGTGATGAGGTGGTTTCATTGAACACCAAAGTCAGGTATATGCTGTGATGGTGGTTTCACTGAACTCAACAGTTAGGTCTATGCTGTGATGAGGTGGTTTCACTGAACACCACAGTCAGGTATATGCTGTGATGAGGTGGGTTCACTGAACACAACAGTTAGGTAAAGGTATATGCTGTGATGAGGTGGGTTCACTGAACACAACAGTTAGGTAAAGATATATGCTGTGATGAGGTGGTTTCACTGAACACAACAGTCAGGTATATGCTGTGATGAGGTGGGTTCACTGAACATAACAGTTAGGTCTATGCTGTGATGAGGTGGTTTCACTGAACACAACAGTCAGGTATATGCTGTGATGAGGTGGTTACACTGAACACAACAGTCAGGTATATGCTGTGATGGTGGTTTCACTGAACTCAACAGTTAGGTCTATGCTGTGATGAGGTGGTTTCACTGAACACAAAAAGACAACTTGAGGATGCACACCTGAGAGTAAACAGAATTCAG
The DNA here is from genome assembly GCF_040937935.1 of Hyperolius riggenbachi. Lineage (NCBI taxonomy): Eukaryota > Metazoa > Chordata > Amphibia > Anura > Hyperoliidae > Hyperolius > Hyperolius riggenbachi. Next base: position 122,610,055 of record NC_090657.1, on the reverse strand, counting down.
CTTGAGTTGCAATGCATTTGGGTGCTATGTCTAAAAGACAGTACTAGTATAAAGTGAAAGGACACGCACACCTTGTATATTCTGATGCAAAAAAGTCTGTATTGAAAATACTGACAAGACATACAAAAGACATGTAAAGTGATCTGTGCAGGCTATATTAACATTAGTGCACAGCCAAATGCATGATATACATCCAAGTACAATGATTCAACATATATGCTATAACACCATACTGCTAGCTGGTGCATCAGAGGAATGAAAACAGTACCATGCACTGGCTGAACAACACCGAAGAAATAAACAGCAACATATGACACAACAAGAGTCCATATAAATCACAGTGATAAGAACGAACACCGCTGTATTACCCAGACGGTGCGGCGTTTTGGAAATAGATTCCTTTCTCAATGGGATTTGGCTGTAGGTAGCTGGAGGCAACAGCAAAGTTGTGCAGAGCGGCGGTGTCCTGGATGAAAAGTCCGTATTGCGCTGTTTATATACACCTGTTAATCTAAGAGAGAGGCCATCACACCGGGGCCGGCCCTGTGACGCGATGACGTCACGCGACGCACGTCGCGGCGTCATACGCGTCACGCGCAGACATCCACAACCTCCATAGCGTTGGCTGGCAATGGGAAGGAGTGTCACAGAGCTCCAATCCCAAGATGGCCGCCACGCTTTGTATGGGGATAGGGAGCAGCACCACAAGTGTATAGTGGTAGCAGAAGGAACTGCAGCTAATTTTAGGCTAAAATACAAACAGAATACGTATATGACTACAACAGATAACACCAAGACAGAAACTTATTGTCCAAATAGGAGTATGTATAAACATTAAAATTATTAAAAGCTGAAATAACACAGCTATTCATCAGCAATGTTAGCTCAATAGAATGATTTGAAAAAGGGTTCTACAAAAAGCATGAAAGGTCAGCTTCCTCATTTAGACCATGAGGATGCATAGTATCCAATTTATATATCCAGAACAGTTCACGCTGCAATAGCTTTTTCTCAAAATCACCACCCCTTTTGGCTGGCTGAACTATCTCAATAACACGAAATCTCAACTGTGAGACATTATGAGCAGCCTGCAGAAAATGCCTTGCTAAAGGGGATGTCAAATCTGGTTATCTAATGTTACTGCGATGCTCGCTAATTCTGCGTCTGATTTCTCTAGAAGTCTGGCCTACATAACCTAGGCCACATGGGCAAGTAATAAGCTATATGACACCCTTGGAGGAGCAATTGGCGAAGTTATTAAAGGAGAACCGGGCACTACTTTGTGGATGGGAAAAAGAATTCCCTCTCGCTACAAAATTGCACTGAGCACAATGGCCGCATGGGAACATTCCGTGTGGCCTGGCAGAGTTGGTAAGCCAATTACCTGCCGATTTTGAGAGAAGCTCTTGAGAGAGCTGCTGGCATAGATAGGGCATCATTGCTACAATTTAAACCTAGGGAGAATTCTAAACGTATCCCTATGGTACTAACTTTCTCTCCTCTGTCTCAACAGGCAGCTCGTATTGTCCGTGAACATTGGCATATCCTGGGCAGTGATCCATCTTTATGTGACACCTTCGGAGAACCACCAGTGTGTGCGTTTGACAGATGTAGGAGCATCAGGGACTCACTTGTACATGCTAATAGCACTCCGCAAAGAGAATCAGCAGGTAATTGGCTTACCAACTCTGCCAGGCCACAGGGGATGTTCCCATGCGGCCATTGTGCTCAGTGCAATTTTGTAGCGAGAGGGAATTCTTTTTCCCATCCACGAAGTGGTGCCCGGTTCTCCTTTAATAACTTCGCCAATTGCTCCTCCAAGGGTGTCATATATCTTATTACTTGCCCATGTGGCCTAGGTTATGTAGGCCAGACTTCTAGAGAAATCAGACGCAGAATTAGCGAGCATCGCAGTAACATTAGATGTCCAGATGTGACATCCCCTTTAGCAAGGCATTTTCTGCAGGCTGCTCATAATGTCTCACAGTTGAGATTTCGTGTTATTGAGATAGTTCAGCCAGCCAAAAGGGGTGGTGATTTTGAGAAAAAGCTATTGCAGCGTGAACTGTTCTGGATATATAAATTGGAAGTACTGTGGGCAGCGTCCCAACCAACAAACGAACGTTTCTTATAAAATTATCTTGTGATATACCTCATTCATGGCTCAGAGTGGTCTGGCTGAAAAAGTAGTATTTGTACAAAAAAGAACGCAGAACCCATCTGCAAGCCAAAGCACTCAATGAGTCATGTATATAGAAAAATGAAAAACATTTATTGTGAATATTAAAACTCCCTCTCATGGGATAGATGAATCAACATACATATATATCTCAGCATAGCATAAAATATAGAGGAAAGGTACAACGGTCTGAAAGCCCACCCAGCATGCCAAATGAAGGCCACCTGGATGTAGTAAAGTCCCCTCAATACAGAAAGAGGCACATGATGGCCTGTGTAGGCGTCATGGAGGATAGCCAAAGGTGTTGCAATTTGTTCATAAGCTGAGTGTTGGATTGCACATTACATGATATAGAGTGCCAGATACATGGCTTCTGATGCAAATCAGTGTGGATTCCGCTGCCCTTGATGACCAGTTATCAACTGTAAGGCTTGTAGATGTCCAATCGCAACATCCATATGAATTTTCACAAGGCAGTAAAAGTTCCAGCTTAATGCAATAACTGTTGTTTATAGCTACCACTCCTGAAGAGATTGCATATTCCACATGTCCATGCGCTACTCCAGATAGTCCAACCAACCATTGGGAAGGAGGTATAACAAATGTCCGTATTTGTAAAGGGAACATCCAGGGATGTGAACTGCGGGCTGCAGTGGGCTAACTGTCGACCGGTTTCGCCGGTAATCCGGCTCCTCAGGACCCCAGACCGTGTAATGGCTGAGTGTAACATCTCCGGCGCGCCCCACGCCATAAAAGGCGTCTAACCCGGAAGCGCGTCATCCGCATCCAAAATGAGGTGTGGGTAATGCGCACCAGGCAGCTCGGGTCCGCCGGAAACCAATCAGCGGGCGGATGCCCAATGCGTCGCCAAAGGATCCAGCTGGACATGCGCAGACAGCAAGTGAAGAGGCCAGCCGCCGGGCGTAGTCTACGCCCACCGAGCCCGCCTCCCCTGTCTGCGCATAGTCGAGATTAACCACATACACGCCAGAACCCGCGGCGCACCCGCTGCACACAGCACGACCAAAAGCAGGAAAGGAGGGGAGAGGAGAAGGGGGGACGGGGAGGGGAGAGAAGCATGGGAAAAAGGTCGCAATCTGCGCATCGGGCGCACCCCAAGGACCAGCGCGCAATGGAACCCCACCACCGAGCTTTAAAGGGGAGCCCCGCACAATACAGAAAACAATCAAACAACCAGATAACAATCAATAGTGCAAAACTTGATCCAGCAAAACGTGTCGTTGGTAACCACTAGAAATAATAAACATAATCCCCCAAAAAAGAGGAAAAAATGAGGAATATACGTTGATAATTAATCTCATTAAATAAAAGGAGATTTATATTTGTATACTATTGTATCCCCACAACACATCAATGTGCAATGTGGGGGGTCAATAGTTACCCCTATAAACATAGGAGATAAAGGACAAGGGACATCCGGTCTTCCCCAGCAGGAGGAGGGAAAAAGGGGAAGGGTTAGGGAAGGGGAAGGGAAGGGAATGGGAAGGAAGGGAAAGAAAAGGGGGAGAGAGAAGGCAGCAGCCCCCCAATGAGGGGGCAACGCCAGACCCCGCCCCACGGCAGCCAGCAAACCCACGTGTAGGTCAGGGGGCAGTGGACCGAGTCAAAACTGGTGCCACCCAGAATTTATAAAAATGGTGAGTATTTTAACTCATCATTTAAGCCTGGTGGGGATGTTGCCTTGAGTTCGTATATCCAGCGACATTCGCGCTGTAACACTAATTTCTCAAAGTCCCCACCTCTCAATGGTTGGTGAACGCAGTCCACCGCACTGAAGGTAATCATATTAGAAGGATTTGATTCACACATGATTACATGTCTTGCTACCGGAGAACGTAAGTTATGTCCCACAATATCCTGTGTATGCTCATAAATACGTCTGCGGAAATTTCGTGTTGTCATGCCAATATAGAAGGCGTCACATGTGCATTTAAGCACATAAATGACGCCCTCCGTGGCACAGTTAACAAAATGCTTAATCTGAACTGTTCTCTTGACATGGGGAAAAGTGTTGGATCGACCAACCGTCACAAAGGGACATTGGTTACATGCTCCACACTGAAAGACCCCCCTGGCTCTACATGGATCAGACCGTGTGTTGCCCGTATAGTGGCTTCTCACTATCTTGTTAGCAATGGTAGGGGCCTTACGAAAAATAACTTTAGGTTTCTCTGGTACACATTGTCGAATTTTGACATCGTCAGTTAGCAGGTGCCAGTGTTTGTTAAGAATCTTGTGGAATTGTTCCTGTTGTTTATTATATGTTACAACAATAGGAACCGTATCCATAAATGAGTCAGTCTTCCTCCGATATCCCAAAAGAGCATCACGATCAGACTTAAGGGCCCTGTTATAGGCCCGATCGATGTTGGACCTGGAATAGCCCCTGGCCCTAAATGTATGTTTTAGTTCAACTGCCTCTTGTTTGAAAGCATCTAAAGTGGAGCAATTACGTCTTGCTCTCAAAAATTGTCCCGTCGGGATGCTCCTAATGAGGTGTCGGGGATGAAAGCTGTCTGCATGCAGGACGGCATTTGATGATGTGGGTTTCCTGAATAGTCTAGTGCTCAAGTCGCCACCCTCACCCACCTCTATACTGAGGTCTAGGAAGGATAGGGACTTGGCACTGTACTCGCATGTCAATTTGAGATTTAGGGAGTTATGGTTGAGCTTATCAACAAACTCTAATAGTAATGATTCATCTCCTGTCCACAGGAGCAAAATGTCATCAATGTACCTGTGCCACGCCTCCACGTGGCACAGGTACTCGACCAAGTCATCATTGGAAAAAATGTCTGCCTCCCACGCCCCCAGGTACAGGTTCGCATACGACGGGGCACAGCTGGTCCCCATCGCTGTCCCCTGAACCTGGAGGTAGTGGGAGGTGCCAAATACAAAATGGTTGTGAGTCAAAAGGAATTCTAACATCTCTAATAAAAAGATGGAATGATCCATTTCAGTACATGGAAGTGTATCCAAGTATTTGGCCACTGCCCGGATTCCTCCGGTGTGGGGTATACTTGATTACAGGGCCTCGACGTCCAGCGCCACCTAGAGGGTGCCAGGGCGCACATGGAGGCCATCAAGGATGCGCAGCACATGCAAGGTGTCTTGTACAAAAGATGGTAGAGATTTCACGTGTTTCTGTAAGTGATAGTCAATATATTTACTGACATTCTCAGTCAGAGATCCGCAGGCCGAGATGATCGGCCTGCCTGGAGGATGTGTCATTGATTTATGAATTTTGGGTAATGGATAAAAAGTTGGAATTATTGGGTGAGGTATCTTCAAAAAGGATGATAGCTCATTTGATATGACACCATTGCTGGCCGCCCAATCGATGATGCCAAACAGTACTCCCTGGTCCCTCAGGGCACCGGACGCCGAGGCCCTATGATACCAATCTCTATTCTTCAAGATACGATGACACATACTTTCATATTGGTAATTGTCCATGACCACGATGTTACCCCCCTTGTCCGAGGGCTTCACCGTGAGCATGGACATTTGTGAGAGCTCAGCAAGACAGCTTTATACAGGGATTACAGGGGGAGAGGGACCGGATCCCCTCTGGGCCCCTGGTTGACAAAGAGATCTTATATAGTTTCAATCTTCTACGTCTGCTAGAGACTAAATCGAGAAAGTATTGGGATCTGATATATACAGACAAATATATAGTTGAAAAAATATGTTCATATCATATGCGAGTATTTCCCACCTCACGACACGTGACCGAGGACTTCAGAAGGAGATGGGAACAAAATTTTGAGAATAGCTCACAAATAGCACTAACTTACATGAAGGAACTACATCAGGCTGATATAAACTCCTTAGACAAACAAATTGAAGCCATTAATACACGTTTGGAGATGCATAAAGACAAACCAGTATTTAAAACTAGAAATGAAGTACTTACTAAACACATACACAGATATAATGTGGAAATAATGGATAAGAAAGAATCGAAATTCGAGAGAGATAAATTGTCATATAAAATGGATCAGGCTTATCAATGGAATACAAACAAAAAAACACCTGGCAGACCCAAACCCAAACCTCAAGGCCCACAGTCTCCCAATCAGGGAGAAGCCTCGGACAGTCTGTCAGAGATCCCTACAAGTGAGGATGAGTTGGGGGGAAGTTTACCCCAAGCTCCTCCCGCGGACAATAAAATCATTGAGACTTTGCAACAAAAGGTACATACCCCCACAGCCCCTATTAAACGTAAAGAAATGACCTCTCCACCCTCGACTTCTGAGAATTTGGATTCACACAGAAGTGCTGATCCTTTTTTAGAGAATACTCCCATACCCAACAAATCAAAAATAAGAGAAAAAGACAAAGAAAAAGAAAAAGACAAAAAAACACTCGTCAAAAACTCACAAGTCCCCAAAAACACTTCACTTTCCCCACATCAAATGAATCCATCCAAAAAAATGAACATGGAACAGTATCTGCAGTCCAAGAAATAATGGAGGAAGAGAGAACAGTTGTCAATTTGAGTCACACCCCACTCACACAAGACCAAGTGTCGGTTCTTTCATTTGGTCTAGGCTTTTTCTTGGCACAAAATATCGATAAATTCGAGTGTGCCAAGGATCTTAACCTTTTTGCACGTAAAATTATTCTGAGACTTCAGCACAAACGGAAAGATGAGGCACCCTTAGGAGGTGCCATACAAGATTGGTCAGACTTTACGAAAAAATACTATAAGGCTTTACGAGACCTAACGGCACTATGGGAAGAGGGATACATACCTGAGGAACAGCTTCTAACAGAGGATACTGGGGATCAGGGTATAACTAAATTTAAAAACAAATCCCGATATTTTCCATCTCTCTCTGCAAGTCCAAGAGTTAGTGTTTTTGTTGAGATGGTACTTAAGGATCTTGACGCATTGGATAGGGGACGTGTGGCTGATAACCTAACAGGAGCCCAGAGACAGGCTCTTGCTGAACTCTCACAAATGTCCATGCTCACGGTGAAGCCCTCGGACAAGGGGGGTAACATCGTGGTCATGGACAATGACCAATATGAAAGTATGTGTCATCGTATCTTGAAGAATAGAGATTGGTATCATAGGGCCTCGGCGTCCGGTGCCCTGAGGGACCAGGGAGTACTGTTTGGCATCATCGATTGGGCGGCCAGCAATGGTGTCATATCAAATGAGGTATCATCCTTTTTGAAGATACCTCACCCAATAATTCCAACTTTTTATGCATTACCCAAAATTCATAAATCAATGACACATCCTTCAGGCAGGCCGTTCATCTCGGCCTGCGGATCTCTGACTGAGAATGTCAGTAAATATATTGACTATCACTTACAGAAATACGTGAAATCTCTACCATCTTTTGTACAAGACACCTTGCATGTGCTGCGCATCCTTGATGGCCTCCATGTGCGCCCTGGCACCCTCTTGGTGGCGCTGGACGTCGAGGCCCTGTATTCAAGTATACCCCACACCGGAGGAATCCGGGCAGTGGCCAAATACTTGGATACACTACCATGTACTGAAATGGATCATTCCTTCTTTTTATTAGAGATGTTAGAATTCCTTTTGACTCACAACCATTTTGTATTTGGCACCTCCCACTACTTCCAGGTTCAGGGGACAGCGATGGGGACCACCTGTGACCCGTCGTATGCGAACCTGTACCTGGGGGCGTGGGAGGCAGACATTTTTTCCAATGATGACTTGGTCGAGTACCTGTGCCACGTGGAGGCGTGGCACAGGTACATTGACGACATTTTGCTCCTGTGGACAGGAGATGAATCATTACTATTAGAGTTTGTTGATAAGCTCAACCATAACTCCCTAAATCTCAAATTGACATGCGAGTACAGTGCCAAGTCCCTATCCTTCCTAGACCTCAGTATAGAGGTGGGTGAGGGTGGCGACTTGAGCACTAGACTATTCAGGAAACCCACATCATCAAATGCCGTCCTACATGCAGACAGCTTTCATCCCCGACACCTCATTAGGAGCATCCCGACGGGACAATTTTTGAGAGCAAGACGTAATTGCTCCACTTTAGATGCTTTCAAACAAGAGGCAGTTGAACTAAAACATAGATTTAGGGCCAGGGGCTATTCCAGGTCCAACATCGATCGGGCCTATAACAGGGCCCTTAAGTCTGATCGTGATGCTCTTTTGGGATATCGGAGGAAGACTGACTCATTTATGGATACGGTTCCTGTTGTTGTAACATATAATAAACAACAGGAACAATTCCACAAGATTCTTAACAAACACTGGCACCTGCTAACTGACGATGTCAAAATTCGACAATGTGTACCAGAGAAACCTAAAGTTATTTTTCGTAAGGCCCCTACCATTGCTAACAAGATAGAAGACACTATACGGGCAACACACGGTCTGATCCATGTAGAGCCAGGGGGGGTCTTTCAGTGTGGAGCATGTAACCAATGTCCCTTTGTGACGGTTGGTCGATCCAACACTTTTCCCCATGTCAAGAGAACAGTTCAGATTAAGCATTTTGTTAACTGTGCCACGCAGCGGCGTAGCTAAGGAGCTGTGGGCCCCGATGCAAGTTTTACCATGGGGCCCCCCAGGCACTCTATACATAACAATTGATACGGCGCACCAAAACCTGACAATGGCAACTACAGTGTCAGAGGTGCAAGAAGGGGATGGGGAAGAGCTTGTTAATGTTTACCACTACTCAATGTATATATAGAAGTGATTATTATGAGCACAGGACCAATAGAGAGCTAATACTGTAGTTGAGGAAGGGCCCTTTGGGGCCCCTCTGGCCCAAGGGCCCCGATGCGGTCGCTACCACTGCACCCCCTATTGCTACGCCCCTGGTGCCACGGAGGGCGTCATTTATGTGCTTAAATGCACATGTGACGCCTTCTATATTGGCATGACAACATGAAATTTCCGCAGACGTATTTATGAGCATACACAGGATATTGTGGGACATAACTTACGTTCTCCGGTAGCAAGACATGTAATCATGTGTGAATCAAATCCTCCTAATATGATTACCTTCAGTGCGGTGGACTGCGTTCACCAACCATTGAGAGGTGGGGACTTTGAGAAATTAGTGTTACAGCGCGAATGTCGCTGGATATACGAACTCAAGGCAACATCCCTACCAGGCTTAAATGATGAGTTAAAATACTCACCATTTTTATAAATTCTGGGTGGCACCAGTTTTGACTCGGTCCACTGCCCCCTGACCTACACGTGGGTTTGCTGGCTGCCGTGGGGCGGGGTCTGGCGTTGCCCCCTCATTGGGGGGCTGCTGCCTTCTCTCTCCCCCTTTTCTTTCCCTTCCTTCCCATTCCCTTCCCTTCCCCTTCCCTAACCCTTCCCCTTTTTCCCTCCTCCTGCTGGGGAAGACCGGATGTCCCTTGTCCTTTATCTCCTATGTTTATAGGGGTAATTATTGACCCCCCACATTGCACATTGATGTGTTGTGGGGATACAATAGTATACAAATATAAATCTCCTTTTATTTAATGAGATTAATTATCAACGTATATTCCTCATTTTTTCCTCTTTTTTGGGGGATTATGTTTATTATTTCTAGTGGTTACCAACGACACGTTTTGCTGGATCAAGTTTTGCACTATTGATTGTTATCTGGTTGTTTGATTGTTTTCTGTATTGTGCGGGGCTCCCCTTTAAAGCTCGGTGGTGGGGTTCCATTGCGCGCTGGTCCTTGGGGTGCGCCCGATGCGCAGATTGCGACCTTTTTCCCATGCTTCTCTCCCCTCTCCCCTCCCCGTCCCCCCCTTCTCCTCTCCCCTCCTTTCCTGCTTTTGGTCGCGCTGTGTGCTGCGGGTGCGCCGCGGGTTCTGGCGTGTATGTGGTTAATCTCGCCTATGCGCAGACAGGGGAGGCGGGCTCGGTGGGCATAGACTACGCCCAGCGGCTGGCCTCTCCACTTGCTGTCTGCGCATGTCCAGCTGGATCCTTTGGCGACGCATTGGGCATCCGCCCGCTGATTGGTTTCCGGCGGACCCGAGCTGCCTGGTGCGCATTACCCACACCTCATTTTGGATGCGGATGACGCGCTTCCGGGTTAGACGCCTTTTATGGCGTGGGGCGCGCCGGAGATGTTACACTCAGCCATTACACGGTCTGGGGTCCTGAGGAGCCTGATTACCGGCGAAACCGGTCGACAGTTAGCCCACTGCAGCCCGCAGTTCACATCCCTGGATGTTCCCTTTACAAATACGGACATTTGTTATACCTCCTTCCCAATGGTTGGTTGGACTATCTGGAGTAGCGCATGGGCATGTGGAATATGCAATCTCTTCAGGAGTGGTAGCTATAAACAACAGTTATTGCATTAAACTGGAACTTTTACTGCCTTGTGAAAATTCATATGGATGTTGCGATTGGACATCTACAAGCCTTACAGTTGATAACTGGTCATCAAGGGCAGCGGAATCCACACTGATTTGCATCAGAAGCCATGTATCTGGCACTCTATATCATGTAATGTGCAATCCACCACTCAGCTTATGAGCAAATTGCAACACCTTTGGCTATCCTCCATGACGCCTACACAGGCCATCATGTGCCTCTTTCTGTATTGAGGGGACTTTACTACATCCAGGTGGCCTTCATATGGCATGCTGGGTGGGCTTTCAGACCGTTGTACCTTTCCTCTATATTTTATGCTATGCTGAGATATATATGTATGTTGATTCATCTATCCCATGAGAGGGAGTTTTAATGTTCACAATAAATGCTTTTCATTTTTCTATATACATGACTCATTGAGTGCTTTGGCTTGCAGATGGGTTCTGCGTTCTTTTTTGTACATATATAAATTGGATACTATGCATCCTCATGGTCTAAATGAGGAAGCTGACCTTTCATGCTTTTTGTAGAACCCTTTTTCAAATCATTCTATTGAGCTAACATTGCTGATGAATAGCTGTGTTATTTCAGCTTTTAATAATTTTAATGTTTATACATACTCCTATTTGGACAATAAGTTTCTGACTTGATGTTATCTGTTGTACTCATATACGTATTCTGTTTGTATTTTAGCATGGCAAGACCATCACACCATTCAACAACATCATCTTATTGCTTCTGATAAGTGCTGTGGATTTCTAAGTCCTAAAATTAGCTGCAGTTCCTTCTGCCACCACTATACACTTGTGGCGCTGCTCCCTATCCCCATACAAAGTGTGGCGGCCATCTTGGGATTGGAGCTCTGTGACACTCCTTCCCATTGCCAGCCAACGCTATGGAGGTTGTGGATGTCTGCGCGTGACGCGTATGACGCCGCGACGTGCGTCACGTGACGTCATCGCGTCACAGGGCCGGCCCCGGTGTGATGGCCTCTCTCTTAGATTAACAGGTGTATATAAACAGCGCAATACGGACTTTTCATCCAGGACACCGCCGCTCTGCACAACTTTGCTGTTGCCTCCAGCTACCTACAGCCAAATCCCATTGAGAAAGGAATCTATTTCCGAAACGCCACGCCGTCTGGGTAATACAGCGGTGTTCGTTCTTATCACTGTGATTTATATGGACTCTTGTTGTATCATATGTTTCTGTTTATTTCTTCGGTATTGTTCAGCCAGTGCAGGGTACTATTTTCATTCCTCTGATGCACCAGCTAGCAGTATGGTGTTATAGCATATATGTTGAATCATTGTACTTGGATGTATATCATGCATTTGGCTGTGCACTAATGTTAATATAGCCTGCACAGATCACTTTACATATCTTTTGTATGTCTTGTCAGTATTTTCAATACAGACTTTTTTGCATCAGAATATACAAGGTGTGTGTGTCCTTTCACTTTATACTAGTGGTTTCACTGAACACAACAGTCAGGTATATGCTGTGATGAGGTGGGTTCACTGAACACAACAGTTAGGTATGGTCATGCCAGCTGATGCGGATAGCGGCGCAGCCACCGCTTTCGCATCTGGCATCACGGCGTCTCCTGCGATGGTGTCTCCGGGCCTCCCGCCGGCATCAGGGAGGTCCGGTCTGAGTGTCATTGTGGGCGAGCGTCAGGCTCGCGTGCGCGCGGATCACCACCGCATTTATTCCTTAAGGAAGCGTGTCAGCTGACCTGTTGGTCAGCTGACAGCTACTTGCTTCCGGATTGGCTGGGCTTCTGGGTGGCGCCATTTGAATGGTCCACAGTATTTTAGGACCTGCTTGTCAGTTGTCCTTTGTCTGTTGTTGCGAATACTTCATTGTGATAGCTCGCAGACCTTAGTCAGATCCTGGTGTGTTTCATCCGGCAGGACCCCGGGGATTCACACATAGTTTAGGATTATTACTATTATTGTATTTGATATTTCTGTGTATGACCTCTTGCTTCAACCTCTGACTCCGCTCTCTGCCTACTGATTCTGTACTATACCTGTCTGATCTGTTGCCGATTCCCTGCCTGATTACCGACCCCGATTTCTGCCTCACGATTCTGTACCTTGCTATTCTGATTGTTGCCGACCTCGGCCAGTTTACTCACTACGAATTTGCTTGACGATTTTGTACCGCTGCCTGACCAATCTGATGCTGCCTTTGCCTGTACGACCATTCTATCCAGTGATAGTCCCTTCTGTCAAGGGCTATCACATAGGAGTACTCCTGTGTTATACTGTGCATAAAAACACTTGTGATCACACTCTGATTAAAATACTGACTACTGTACTGTTTGAGCTCTTACTGATCATTACAGGTCTATGATGTGATGAGGTGGTTTCACTGAACACAACAGTCAGGTATATGCTGTGATGGTGGTTTCACTGAACACAACAGTTAGGTCTATGCTGTGATGAGGTGGTTTAACTGAACACAACAGTCAGGTATATGCTGTAATGAGGTGGTTTTACTGAACACAACAGTCAGGTATATGCTGTGATGAGGTGGTTTCACTGAAGGTAAGGGAAAACTGACTAGGTCTCCACCTGGATTTCGTGCAAAAATTGCTATAATTTATTTATACCATAGTACAAAAATACACACGACGTTTCGGCCTGCGGCCTTTATCAAGTGTTACAACAGACTGAGCTCAGCTCACATTTAAATCACAAACTTTCACATACAACACACCCACTAGGGGTGGGTACAAACTTAATAGACTGAGAGCCAGGAATAAAAGTGACCCACCTATAGAGAATCCTGTTTTGGATATTTTTGAAAACATGGTTATCCATTCACTGGAGGAAAGTTTGGAGGATAAGAAATATCAGACAATGCACAATTTGTCTAGAAAAGAAAGGGAAGCCCTTAAATTACTGCAAGAGGACAATAATGTTATCTATAAGAAGGCTGACAAAGGGGGATCATTGGTTGTGCAAAATAGGAATGAATATGTGTCTGAGTTATTGAGGCAGGTAAACGATACTGACACTTATCTTTCCCTCCCTGGGGATCCCTCCTTGAAGATCAAAGGCCATATCTCTAGTGCAGTGTTGTCGGCATTACTCAAGGAACAGTATAGGATACCAGTAATGTATACACTGCCAAAGGTCCACAAGGATATCTCACATCCGCCAGGAAGACCAGTAGTGTCAGCATCGTGTGGCTGGATGGTGTAAGTGTGGCTGGATGGTGTAATGGTTAAGGGCTCTGCCTCTGACACAGGAGACCAGGGTTCGAATCTCGGCTCTGCCTGTTCAGTAAGCCAGCACCTATCCAGTAGGACACCTTTGGCAAGTCTCCTTAACACTGCTACTGCCTATAGAGCGCACCCTAGTGGCTGCTGCTCTGGCGCTTTGAGTCCGCCAGGAGAAAAGCGCGATATAAATGTTATGTGTCTTGTCTTGTCTCTCTAGCAGTTAATTCTTTGATGGAGCCATTGGGCATTTATATTGATAGTGCTTTACAACCAATCGTGAGAAGTAATAGGTTGTGTTTACAGGACACTACGCATTTTTTTAATACTCTGGAAGAGGTTGACACCAGTGATATTAGATTTCTTGTGAGTCTGTATATTAAGAGTTTATATACTAACATACCTCTCCAGGAAGCATTGGACTCGATTAAGAAAGCTATGGAAAATTTGGCTGATCCGAGTGTTAATGTATCATTTGTATATGATCTGTTGGTTTTATGCCTGAAATCTAACTATTTTAGGGTGCAGAAAGATTTCTATTTACAGATAAGAGGAGTACCTATGGGGGCCCCTTATGCTCCAACGTTAGCTAATGTTTTCATGGCGGAATTCGAGTCAGTACACATTTTGAGGAATGATATTTTTTGGAAATTTGGTAGAGGTTACTGTCGTTTTATAGACAATTTATTTTTTTGTTGGACGGGTTCAGAAGAAAGTTTAATGGAATTTTTCAATGTTTTGAATTCTTGCCATGAGACCATTAACCACTTCCGGATACCGGGTGGTTTGGCTGATCTGTGCTGCGGGGGCTCTTCAGCCCGCAGCACAGATCAGAAATCGTGCAGGGCGATCAGACTTCCCCCCTTTTTTCCCCACTAGGGGGATGTCCTGCTGGGGGGGTCTGATCGCCGCCGCGCTACTGTGCCTAGCGGGGGGGGCTCCTCAAAGCCCCCCTCCACAGCGCTAGTCCTCCCTCTGCCGCCTTCCCTCCCTCTCCCGTCCCCTGTGTGCGGCGCAGGACGGAAAGCCGTCCTGCGCCGGATAGGATAGGCTTTAGCCTATCAGATGCCGGCGATCCCCGGCCAATCAGAGGCCGGGGATCGCCGATCTCCGTCACGGCGCTGCTGCGCAGCAGCGCCGTATGTATGTAAACAGCGGGGAAGATCTTCCCTGCCTGTTTACATTTACCCTGCGAGCCACGATCGGAGGCTCGCAGGGTGTTCACGGAGACACCCTCCGTGAACTGACATGGAACGGCCGCTCGAATGGAAACCGCTTCAGGATTCAGGGGCGTACATATGCGTACGCAGAATCCTGAAGTGGTTAAGTTCACTTTGGAATTTCATCCTTGTAAACTACATTTTTTTTATGTGGATATCACTTTTGATGGGAGTGGTTTCCAGACTGATTTGTTCAGAAAGTCTACAGATCGTAATAATGCTCTACTAGCTAGTAGTTGTCATCCCCGACCCCTACTTAAGGGCCTCCCGAAGAGCCAGTTTATTTGCGCTAGACGAATTACTTCAAATGATGTGACCTATCATAAGCAGGCTGATATGTTAGTTGAGAATTTTGTAGCGAGAGGCTATAGGAGAGAAGAAGTTAGGGAGACAGCTGATATGGTAGCAGGATTAGATAGAAAAATTTTGAGGCAGAGAAAGCAGAGAGAGGATAGCGAAAGGGGAGTGCAATTTATATCAGCATACGATAATCATGCTCAATTGGTGAAAAGGACTATACTTAGTAATTGGTCACTTATTGAGGCTGATCCCCTTCTGTCTGAGGTATTTCATTCCCCCCCAAGCTTTGTATATAGAAGGGGTAAGAGTATTAGAGATAGACTAGTTAGGGCTGACCTGAAGACTAACCCAAGACAGATGTCGACATTTTTACCAAAAAAGATGGGTACTTTCCCGTGTCTGAGCTGCCAGAACTGTAGCAGCATTATGAGGGGCGACTATGTTGCCCATCCCAGGAGGGGCACGAGGATTAAATTGAATGGAAGTTTTTCATGTCTTACATCAAATGTGGTTTAATTTTTGAAGTGCCCCTGTGGGATTGGCTACGTAGGCCAAACCTCGAGACCGATTACAGTTAGGTTGAATGAGTATCGCAGCAACATTAGGTTATATAGGAAATATATAAATGATCCTGAAAAAAGTTTTGATTCTTCCTTAGGCAGACATTTTTATGAATCTAATCATATGGTTGGCGATTTGCGCTGGTGCGTACTGGAGAAGGTCGTAGCAGGCGAGGGAATGGATAATGAGACGATCCTCCTTCAAAGGGAAAGCAGATGGATTAGTAAGCTGAATACGTTGGTTCCAAATGGACTTAATGAAGAGTTTAGTTTAAAGTGCTTTTTATAATTCCTGGTGTTTAAGTACACTGTCCCTTTAAATCTCTCTTATAAAGTTTGTACCCACCCCTAGATAGTGTTGGGCGAACACCTAGATGTTCGGGTTCGCGAACGTTCGCCGAACATCGCCGCGATGTTCGGGTGTTCGCGCCGAACTCCGAACATAATGGAAGTCAATGGGGACCCGAACTTTCGTGCTTTGTAAAGCTTCCTTACATGCTACATACCCCAAATTTGCAGGGTATGTGCACTTTGGGAGTGGGTACAAGAGGAAAAAAAATATTTGAAAAGAGCTTATAGTTTTTGAGAAAATTGATTGTAAAGTTTCAAAGGAAAAACTGTCTTTTAAATGTGGAAAATGTCATGTTTCTTTGCACAGGTAACATGCTTTTTGTCACCATGCAGTCATAAATGTAATACAGAGAAGAGGTTCCAGGAAAAGGGACCGGTAACGCTAACCCAGCACAAGCAGCAGAACACGTGATGAAACAGGAGGAGGCGCAGGAGGAGAAGGCCACGCTTTTTGAGACACAACATCCCAGGCCTTGCATGAGGACAAATAGCGTGCGGATATAGCAATGCTTTTTGCCGCCATGCAGTCATAAATGTAATAAAGATGAGAGGTTCAATAAACAGGGACCGGAAACGCTAACCCAGCAGCAGCAGCAGCAGCACACGTGAGGGAACAGGAGGAGCCGCAGGAGGAGAAGGCCACGCTTTTTGAGACACAACATCCCAGGCCTTGCATGAGGACAAATAGCGTGCGGATATAGCAATGCTTTTTGCCGCCATGCAGTCATAAATGTAATAAAGATGAGCGGTTCAATAAACAGGGACCGGAAATGCTAAACCAGCAGCAGCAGCAGCAGCACACGTGATGGAACAGGAGGAGGCGCAGGAGGAGAATGCCACCCTTTTTGAGACACAGCATCCCAGGCCTTGCATGAGGACAAATAGCGTGCGGATATAGCAATGCTTTTTGCCGCCATGCAGTCATAAATGTAATAAAGATGAGAGGTTCAATAAACAGGGACCGGAAACGCTAACCCAGCAGCAGCAGCAGCACACGTGATGGAACAGGAGGAGGCGCAGGAGGAGAATGCCACGCTTTTTGAGACACAGCATCCCAGGCCTTGCATGAGGACAAATAGCGTGCGGATATAGCAATGCTTTTTGCCGCCATGCAGTCATAAATGTAATAAAGATGAGAGGTTCAATAAACAGGGACCGGAAACGCTAACCCAGCAGCAGCAGCACACGTGAGGGAACAGGAGGAGCCGCAGGAGGAGAAGGCCACGCTTTTTGAGACACAACATCCCAGGCCTTGCATGAGGACAAATAGCGTGCGGATATAGCAATGCTTTTTGCCGCCATGCAGTCATAAATGTAATAAAGATGAGAGGTTCAATAAACAGGGACCGGAAACGCTAACCCATCACAGATGGTCATTGTTCATGTTACTTGGTTGGGGTCCAGGAGTGTTGCGTAGTCGTTTCCAATCCAGGATTGATTCATTTTAATTTGAGTCAGACGGTCTGCATTTTCTTTGGAGAGGCGGATATGCCGATCTGTGACGATGCCTCCGGCAGCACTGAAACAGCATTCCGACATAACGCTGGCTGCCGGGCAAGCCAGCACCTCTATTGCGTACATTGCCAGTTCGTGCCAGATGTCTAGCTTCGATACCCAATAGTTGAAGGGTGCAGATGGATTGTTCAACACAGCTACGCCATCTGACATGTAGTCCTTGACCATCTTCTCCAGGCGATCGGTGTTGGAGGTGGATCTGCACGCTTGCTGTTCTGTGGGCTGCTGCTGCATGGGTGTCATAAAATTTTCCCACTCCAAGGACACTGCCGATACCATTCCCTTTTGGGCACTAGCTGCGGCTTGTGTTGTTTGCTGCCCTCCTGGTCGTCCTGGGTTTGCGGAAGTCAGTCTGTCGGCGTACAACTGGCTAGAGGAGGGGGAAGATGTCAATCTCCTCTCTAAAGTCTCCACAAGGGCCTGCTGGTATTCTTCCATTTTGACCTGTCTGACTCTTTCTTCAAGCAGTTTTGGAACATTGTGTTTGTACCGTGGATCCAGAAGAGTATAAACCCAGTAATTGGTGTTGTCCAGAATGCGCACAATGCGTGGGTCGCATTCAATGCAGTCTAGCATGAATTGAGCCATGTGGACCAGAGTCCTGCCAGAATCCTCATCATCCTCTTGTGAGCGTTGTGATAGTTGTTGTGATGCATCATAGTCGTCACCTTCTTCTTGGTCTGCTTCTGCTGACCATTCGCGCTGAATTGTGGAAGTCCAACGTGCACCGCTCTGGCCCTCGTCAGTGGTGGCATGAAATTCCTGCTCCAACTCCAGCTGTTCCTCCTCCTCTTCTTCGTCATAGCTGCTGGGGCCAGCGTTTCCTGATGCGGATGGCCTGATGTTGGTACCATCACGCTGATCGTTTTCTCCTTCAGATTCCCCCAGTTGCATTATGACAGCTGTTTCCTTGATTTTCAACATTGACCTCTTCAGTAAACACAGCAGTGGTATGGTAATGCTGACTGAAGAGTTGTCACTGCTCACAAGCAACGTGGATTGCTCAAAATGTTGGAGGACTTGGCAGAGGTCCAACATGTTAGCCCAATCGGATCCACAGAAGCTTGGCAGCTGTCCGGATGCGCCTCGGTACTGCGCCGTCATGTACTGGACCACTGCACTCTTCTGCTCGCAAAAGCGGGCTAGCATGTGCAGCGTAGAATTCCAGCGCGTAGGGACATCACACAGCAAGCGATGGTGGGGGATATTGAAGCGCTCCTGCATCTTGGCGAGTGCCCCCGAAGCAGTACTGGAATTTCTGCAATGTTTGGCCACTCGTCGCACCTTCAACAGAAGATCGGCCACGCCTGGGTATGTCCTCAGGAACCGCTGAACTACTAGGTTCATCACGTGCGCCAGGCAAGGGATGTGTGTCAGCTTAGCCAACCTTAAAGCGTGAATGAGATTACTCCCATTATCACACACAACCATGCTCGGTTTCAGGTCCAGCTGTGCCAGCCACAAATCCGTCTGTTCCTTTATTCCCCTCCAAATTTCCTCCCCTGTGTGCTGCTTATCCCCAAGGCAGATCAGCCTCAGCAACGCTTGCTGACGCATGCCAACAGCTGTGCTGCATTGCTTCCACGATCCTACTGCTGCTGGGTTAGCGTTTCCGGATGAGGTACAGCTTTGAGATGCGTTGGAGGAGAAGGAGTCAGAGAGGTAGGTGCTGCTGTTGTTATCCAGTGGGAGGGATGGCGGTGCAGTTGTTTGCGGCGTGGGCAACACCCGCGCCGTAGCAGGTGAGGAATCGCTGCCAGGCTCCACAAGGTTCACCCAGTGCGCGGTAAGGGAGATGTATTGACCCTGGCCGAACGCACTCGTCCAGGTGTCAGTGGTGAGGTGAACCTTGCAGGCAACGGCATTCTTCAAGTTTCGGGTTATTTTGCTGACCATGTGCTCATGCAACTCAGGCACTGCAGAGCGCGCAAAGTGGTAGCGGCTGGGAACCACGTAACGTGGGATGGCCACTGACATCATGCCCTTGAAGCTGTTTGTCTCCACCACTCGATATGGCAGCATTTCGCAGGCCAGAAGCTTGGCTATGCTGGTTGTTACTGCCACGGCCCGGGGGTCATTTGCTGGCAATTTCCTCTTGCGATCAAACATCTCCGAGACAGACAACTGAATCGTAGGGCTGCACACTGAAGGGCTGTTGGTTGTTGTGTTTGATTAACACTGGGAGACCTCAAGAGCACTACTCCGGAAAGTGACAGTGTCAGCGTCTGATGTTTGTGAATGTTGTGAACCACGCAATGGCTGGGCTACTGCTGCTGCTGAGGCGGGTCTGGTGGTGAGTCTGGTGACCCCAAGGGAGGCAGTGTTGCTGGTACCCTGTCCTGCCGCGTTTGCCCACAGAGTGGGATGTTTGGATAGCATGTGGCAGCTCATGCTGGTGGTGGAGAGGTTGTTAATACTTTTCCCCCTGCTCAGGCGGGTCTTGCACACCTTGCAAATCGCCATAGTACCATCCTCAGTGCAGTCTTCAAAGAAAGCCCAGACTTTGGAGCACCTGCCTTGCTGGCGATTTCTGTTTGCACCTCTTTTGCGTCTCAAAGGAACTTCCACACTTGTGGTGCCTGAAATTGCGCGCCGCCTACCTTGTGGCACAAGGTGAACTCGTGCAGCAGTGGGTTCTTCAACAGACTCATCTGTGCTGCTGCTACGACGGCGATGTTCTCGTTCACAAACAAAATCTGGGTCTCTGTCCACATTGTCCATACCCTCCTCTTCCATCTCCTGAAACTCGTCATATGTCATTGTGGGGGTCCGCCGCCGTGGAGAAGAGCTCCCCAGAACAACCTCTGCGCAGCTCACTCCAACGTCGTCTTCCAGATCTTGTCGGCCGACCTCCTGCAATTGCAACCCCTCCTGCCCAACTTGCTCTGGGATTTGGGTTTCCGAGTCCTCCTCGGACTCGCCTTGTATTTCAGTGCGCGGTGCATTTCCCACAGTTAATGGTTGTGAATCCGGGCACAACATTTCTGGCTGTTCCTCCATTGACCTTTGAAAGGTGGAAGTTTGTTGGGCTGGGAATAGCTCCTGCGAATACCCCATTGTGTCCTGAGGTAATTCATCGGACTGGTTATCTGGCAGTTGTGTGCGTGGTGTCGCTGCCGGTTGTGTCAGCTTTGTGCCCACTGGCTCCTTGTAACTGGCTGAGGACTCGGACCTCGTGCGTGATGTGCTGGTGCTGCTTAACCCACTGCTGGATGCTTGAGAGGTCATCCAAGTAATTATCTGGTCCTGTTCTTTTGGATTTGTGAGGGTTGTTGTCCTGGACAACATGGGCGGTATTGAGTGGGTTTTCTTGGGTGCTCCCCTGTGGCCTGTACGTGAACCGTCAGGGGAAACACCTCTTCCCTTGCCCCTCCCTCTTTCACCAGATTTCTTCCTCATTTCACTTATCCTTAAAGTACACGCTGACTGGCAGCAGTACAGTGGCAGTACAGAAATGCTATACAGTGGTGGGTGAGCGGTGTACCACTATTCCCAGCAGCGACACAGAGCGCAATGCTATACAGTGGCGGGTGAGCGGTGTACCACTATTCCCAGCAGCGACACAGAGCACAATGCTATACAGTGGCGGGTGAGCGGTGTACTACTATTCCCAGCAGACACAGAGTGGCAGTAAACAGAATGCTATATAGTGTGGCTGAGCGAGGTACACAGAGTGGCAGTAAACAGAATGCTATATAGTGTTGCTGAGCGAGCGGTGTACTACTATTCCCAGCAGACACAGAACAGTAAACAGAATGCTATATAGTGTGGCTGAGCGGTGTACCACTATTCCCAGCAGCGACACAGAGCACAATGCTATACAGTGGCGGGTGAGCGGTGTACCACTATTCCCAGCAGCGACACAGAGCACAATGCTATACAGTGGCGGGTGAGCGGTGTACTACTATTCCCAGCAGACACAGAGTGGCAGTAAACAGAATGCTATATAGTGTGGCTGAGCGAGGTACACAGAGTGGCAGTAAACAGAATGCTATATAGTGTGGCTGAGCGAGGTACACAGAGTGGCAGTAAACAGAATGCTATATAGTGTGGCTGAGCGAGCGGTGTACTACTATTCCCAGCAGACACAGAACAGTAAACAGAATGCTATATAGTTTGGTTGAGCGGTGTACCACTATTCCCAGCAGCGACACAGAGCACAATGCTATACAGTGGCAGGTGAGCGGTGTACCACTATTCCCAGCAGCGACACAGAGCACAATGCTATACAGTGGCGGGTGAGCGGTGTACTACTATTCCCAGCAGACACAGAGTGGCAGTAAACAGAATGCTATATAGTGTGGCTGAGCGAGGTACACAGAGTGGCAGTAAACAGAATGCTATATAGTGTGGCTGAGCGAGCGGTGTACTACTATTCCCAGCAGCGACACAATGACTGGGGGGACCCTGGCTAGCGTGGCTGGAGCGCGAACTACCCTGCTTGCCTACCCAAAGCTAAACCCACAGACAAATGGCGGAGATATGACGTGGTTCGGGTATTTATTTACCCGAACCACGTGACAGTTCGGCCAATCAGAGCGCGTTCGGGTCCGAACCACGTGACCCGTTCAGCCAATCACAGCGCTAGCCGAACGTTCGGGGAACGTTCGGCCATGCGCTCTTAGTTCGGCCATGTGGCCGAACGGTTTGGCCGAACACCATCAGGTGTTCGGCCGAACTCGAACATCACCCGAACAGGGTGATGTTCTGCAGAACCCGAACAGTGGCGAACACTGTTTGCCCAACACTACCCCTAGAGGGTGTGTTGTATGTGAAAGTT
Source organism: Hyperolius riggenbachi (assembly GCF_040937935.1). Classification (NCBI taxonomy): domain Eukaryota; kingdom Metazoa; phylum Chordata; class Amphibia; order Anura; family Hyperoliidae; genus Hyperolius; species Hyperolius riggenbachi. The sequence continues at coordinate 122,587,553 of NC_090657.1, read as the reverse complement.
TGTGATTTAAATGTGAGCTGAGCTCAGTCTGTTGTAACACTTGATAAAGGCCGCAGGCCAAAATGTCGTGTGTATTTTTGTACTATGGTATAAATAAATTATAGCAATTTTTGCATGAAATCCAGGTGGAGACTCAGTCACTTTTCTCTTACCTTGGTTGCAGCATTCACACCCTTAGGATCCGGGTGCGGACTGGTAGACTCCCTGGTGAAAGAAAAATGATGAATGCAGTGTGAGCAGAGGGACAACTTTTTCTTGTGGTGGTTTCACTGAACACAACAGTTAGGTCTATGCTGTGATGAGGTGTTTTCACTGAACACAACAGTCAGGTCTATGCTGTGATGAGGTGCTTTCACTGAACACAACAGCTAGGTATATGCTGTGATGAGGTGGTTTCACTGAACACAACAGTCAGGTATATGCTGTGATGAGGTGATTTCACTGAACACAACAGCTAGGTATATGCTGTGATAAGGTGGGTTCACTGAACACAATAGTTAGGTCTATGCTGTGATGAGGTGGTTTTACTGAACACAACAGTCAGGTATATGCTGTGATGAGGTGGGTTCACTGAACACAACAGTTAGGTCTATGCTGTGATGAGGTGGTTTCACTGAACACAACAGTCAGGTATATGCTGTGATGAGGTGGGTTCACTGAACACAACAGTTAGGTAAAGGTATATGCTGTGATGAGGTGGGTTCACTTAATACAACAGTCAGGTATATGCTGTGATGAGGTGGTTACACTGAACACAACAGTCAGGTATATGCTGTGATGGTGGTTTCACTGAACTCAACAGTTAGATCCTATGCTGTGATGAGGTGGTTTCACTGAACACAACAGTCAGGTATATGCTGTGATGAGGTGGGTTCACTGAACACAACAGTTAGGTAAAGGTATATACTGTGATGAGGTGGGTTCACTGAACACAACAGTTAGGTAAAGGTATATGCTGTGAAGAGGTGGTTTCACTGAACACAACAGTCAGGTATATGCTGTGATGAGGTGGGTTAACTGAACACAACAGTTAGGTCTATGCTGTGATGAGGTGGTTTTACTGAACATAACAGTCAAGTATATGCTATGATGAGGTGGGTTCACCGAACACAACAGTTAGGTCTATGCTGGGATGAGGTGGTTTCACTGAACACAACAGTCAGGTATATGCTGTGATGAGGTGGGTGCACTGAACACAACAGTTAGGTAAAGGTATATGCTGTGATGAGGTGGGTTCACTTAACACAACAGTCAGGTATATGCTGTGATGAGGTGGTTACACTGAACACAACAGTCAGGTATATGCTGTGATGGTGGTTTCACTGAACTCAACAGTTAGGTCTTGTCATGCCAGCTGATGCGGATAGCGTCGCAGCCACCGCTTTCGCATCTGACATCACGGCGTCACCCGCGGTGGCGTCTCTGGGCCTCCCACCTGCATCAGGGAGGTCCGCAGGCCGAAACGTCGTGTGTATTTTTGTACTATGGTATAAATAAATTATAGCAATTTTTGCACGAAATCCAGGTGGAGACCCAGTCACTTTTCCCTTACCTTGGTTGCAGCATTGCGGACTGGTAGACTCCCTGGTGAAAGAAAAATGATGAATGCAGTGTGAGCAGAGGGGCAACTTTTTCTTGTGGTGGTTTCACTGAACACAACAGTTAGGTCTATGCTGTGATGAGGTGGTTTCACTGAACACAACAGTCAGGTCTATGCTGTGATGACTTTCGTAGCTACAAACAAAATTCTTGCGCTCCTGGTCCCAAGTTGTCACAAATGGCTGATTTCTCTACAGGGTTCCCTAAGTCCAAATCAGACTGCAGTGGGGGGCTCAAGGGCTGGGAGAACGCCAGAAGGCGAATCTCAATGAAGAATATTTCATAAAAAGGATGGTCAGATGGAAAAGACCACGGGACCGGACAGCTAAAAAACGTAAATAAACCGCTAATACAACGCTAATAAAACGCTGATAAAAGTGGAAAAAAGGGCGTCTAGATATACGGACGCTACATAAAAGAATATATGGTGCAAAACCTGTGCTCCTACATAAAAATCACATATAGAGAAACACACGTACTCACAGACTACATTACTTCAAATCCATCAAAGGAAGAAGGAGGACCGGTTCGATACATTACCCAAGGGGAATTACTAAGGTGGGGCCTATGGATGTGCGTGTAACCGCACACCCAAAGGCTCATGGAGGGATGTGGTCAGTAGGTTACGTCCATAGTAGGTTTATCTTTCTTAGATCCCCTCCTGTCATCGAACATGACGATGACATCAATTTAATACATCATTCAGTATGTATCCCGGTGTGCCTAACACACGCACAATCAGAAACATACACAAACTGCTCCCCATATGCCTCACGTCCAGACACGCTCTAGATACGCACTTGGACACGCTGGGGCCCACAGTGGCATGGTCAGTCCAGCCATTCTAGCCCGTAAGGGTTTCCACAGGTTGTGGGGTGTACATATTGGGGGTCCCATCAGGGTGGGCGGGGTTTCCACCCCAGCCCTTCCCTGCCCCACCCCTTCCCCCCCCCCCCATTCCCACCCCCCACCACCATTCCCACCCTTCCCCCCCCCCCCCGTCCCACCAAAGCCCCCCTCCCTCCCCCCCCCCCCAGTGCTTACTCCTCCGCATTGCGGTAGGGGCACATTTGTATACATGCATATGGACGATGGTCACCAGTATGCACGTAAGAAAGTATATATGTCACACTCTCTTATGCCCCCAGGTGTAGCTTACACACAGACGGAAACTGACCACATCCCTCCATGAGCCTTTGGGTGTGCGGTTACACGCACATCCATAGGCCCCACCTTAGTAATTCCCCTTGGGTAATGTATCGAACCGGTCCTCCTTCTTCCTTTGATGGATTTGAAGTAATGTAGTCTGTGAGTACGTGTGTTTCTCTATATGTGATTTTTATGTAGGAGCACAGGTTTTGCACCATATATTCTTTTATGTAGCGTCCGTATATCTAGACGCCCTTTTTTCCACTTTTATCAGCGTTTTATTAGCGTTGTATTAGCGGTTTATTTACGTTTTTTAGCTGTCCGGTCCCGTGGTCTTTTCCATCTGACCATACTTTTTATGAAATATTCTTCATTGAGATTCGCCTTCTGGCGTTCTCCCAGCCCTTGAGCCCCCCACTGCAGTCTGATTTGGACTTAGGGAACCGGTCCATGGGCTAAAAGTAGAAGCCCATGTGTGGTGCATCATTTGTGCCCCATTCTATTGATGAATTGTTATAATTCTCGCCTAGCATTTAAAGTATTTACGGTATTTATATTTTCACCTATTTTTTATTTTTTATTTTTTATTTGTCAATTTTAATTTCTAACTCCGGCTGGTGTTGATTTTATGTTCTACTTTTTAGTGTTATGTATGGTTTAACAACTTTTAGGATATGTATATACATATGTGGAGTATTTGTTTCTGTCTATAATGTATTTATCCCATACGTGTCATCTACTAAATACCAGCCGCAGATTTCACCGTGTTGTTCCTCTATAAGGAAATCCATTTATGTGCTAATTCCCATGTGAGATCATGGAGGATGACGCGCTGTTTCATTAATACACGCAAGTCCCCATGAAAGGACTATTAGTATGCGTGTATTGTGCGTTTTAACCATGTTTTAATAAAGTTTTCTATGGCTTCCCCAGGTTGCTATGGCAACTTTTGGGGGAAGCCTATAATCTTGCGCCTTGTAGCATACGACGTCATCTGACGAAGGCGCAGAGCGCCGAAACGCGTAATGACGTCGTACGCGTGCTGAGGGACGAAGCCACGCCCACCACCAGTGAGACGGAGCCCAGACCATCGGGACCCGCGCTGCCGGCCACAGCGCGTTATCCTCCACTGATCCATAGCGGCTGGCTGCCCGCTGACACGCTCAATTGAATTTTGAACATTGTGAGTATAACTTGTAAGTGCAATAAATGTCCATCCCTTGATGTAATACACTATGGCGCGCTCCACTCTTTTCTAGTGATCACTATGCTGTGATGAGGTGCTTTCACTGAACACAACAGTCAGGTATATGCTGTGATGAGGTGATTTCACTGAACACAACAGCTAGGTATATGCTGTGATGAGGTGGGTTCACTGAACACAACAGTTAGGTAAAGCTATATGCTGTGATGAGGTGGGTTCACTGAACACAACAGTTAGGTAAAGGTATATGCTGTGATGAGGTGGTTTCACTGAACACAACAGTCAGGTATATGCTGTGATGAGGTGGGTTCACTGAACACAACAGTTAGGTCTATACTGTGATGAGGTGGTTTTACTGAACACAACAGTCAGGTAGATGCTATGATGAGGTGGGTTCACTGAACACAACAGTTAGGTCTATGCTGGGATGAGGTGGTTTCACTGAAGACAACAGTCGGGTATATGCTGTGATGAGGTGGGTGCACTGAACACAACAGTTAGGTAAAGGTATATGCTGTGATGAGGTGGGTTCACTTAACACAACAGTCAGGTATATGCTGTGATGAGGTGGTTTCACTGAACACAACTGTCAGGTATATGATGTGATGAGGTGGTTACACTGAACACAACAGTCAGGTATATGCTGTGATGGTGGTTTCACTGAACTCAACAGTTAGGTCTATGCTGTGATGAGGTGGTTTCACTGAACACAACAGTCAGGTATATGCTGTGATGAGGTGGTTTCACTGAACACAACAGTTAGATCTTGTCATGCCAGCTGATGCAGATAGCGTCGCAGCCACCGCTTTCGCATCTGGCATCACGGCGTCACCCGCGGTGGCGTCTCCGGGCCTCCCGCCGGCATCAGGTAGGTCCGGTCTGAGTGTCATTGTGGGCAAGCGTCAGGCTCGCGTGCGCGCGGATCTCCACCGCATTTATTCCTTAAGGAAGCGTGTCAGCTGACCTGTTGGTCAGCTGACAGCTACTTGCTTCCGGATTGGCTGGGCTTCTGGGCGGCGCCGTTCAAATGGTCCATGGTATTTTAGTACCTGCTTGTCAGTTGTTCTTTGTCTGTTGTTGCGAATACTTCATTGTGATAGCTCGCAGACCTTAGTCAGATCCTGGTGTGTTTCATCCGGCAGGACCCCGGGGATTCACACATAGTTTAGGATTATTACTATTATTGTATTTGATATTTCTGTGTATGACCTCTTGCTTCAACCTCTGACTCCGCTCTCTGCCTACTGATTCTGTACTATACCTGTCTGATCTGATGCCGATTCCCTGCCTGATTACCAACCCCGATTTCTGCCTCACGATTCTGTACCTTGCTATTCTGATTGTTGCCGACCTCGGCCTGTTTACTCACTACGAATTTGCTTGACGATTTTGTACCGCTGCCTGACCGATCTGATGCTGATTTTGCCTGTACTACCATTCTATCCAGTGAAAGTCCCCTCTGTCAAGGGCTATCACATAGGAGTACTCCTGTGCAGTGGCATACCTAGGGCATTTGGCACCCGGTGCTGGGTATTAAAAGACCCCCCCCCCCCCTAAAAAAAATGGCCGTGGCCACAACCTGTGGCTTGCTCTGTGGCAAAAATGGGCGTGGTCATGGCCGGATGAGGGCGGAGCTAACTGTAATTTAAAGTATTAGCTAGTATAGTTGCCCCAGTATAGCTAGTAGTTTCCCCCAGTATAGCTGCCCCCAGTGAAGCTAGTATAGTTGCCCCCAGTATAGCTAGTTTAGTTGCCCCCAGTATAGCTAGTATAGTTGCCCCCAGTATAGCTAGTATAGTTGCCCCCAGTATAGCTGGTATAGTTGCCCCCAGTATAGCTGGTATAGTTGCCCCCAGTATAGCTGGTATAGTTGCCCCCAGTATAGCTGGTATAGTTGCCCCCAGTATAGCTGATATAGCTGCCCCTAGTATAATTGCCCCCAGTATAGCTAGTATAGCTGCCCCCAGTGAAGCTAGTATAGTTGCCCCCAGTATAGCTAGTTTAGTTGCCCCCAGTATAGCTAGTACAGTTGCCCCCAGTATAACTGGTATAGTTGCCCCCAGTATAGTTGTCCCCAGTATAGCTGGTATAGTTGCCCCCAGTATAGCTAGTAGAGCTGCCCCCAGTATAGCTGCCCCCCAGTATAGCTAGTTTAGTTGCCCCCAGTATAGCTAGTATAGCTGCCCCCAGTATAGCTAGTTTAGTTGCCCCCAGTATAGCTAGTTTAGTTGCCCCCCAGTATAGCTAGTTTAGTTGCCCCCAGTATAGCTAGTATAGTTGCCCCCAGTATAGCTGGTATAGTTGCCTCCAGTATAGCTGGTATAGTTGCCCCCAGTATAGCTGGTATAGTTGCCCCCAGTATAGCTGCCCCCAGTATACCTAGTATAGCTGCCCCCAGTATAGCTAGTATAGCTGCCCCTAGTATAGTTGCACCCAGTATAGCTAGTATAGCTGCCCCCAGTGAAGCTCGTATAGTTGTGCCCAGTATAGCTAGTTTATTTGCCCCCAGTATAGCTAGTATAGTTGCCCCCAGTATAGCTGGTATAGTTGCCCCCAGTATAGCTGGTATAGTTGCCCCCAGTATAGCTGGTATAGTTGCCCTCAGTATAGCTGCCCCCCGTATAGCTTGTCTAGCTGCCCCCAGTATAGCTGCCCCCAGTATAGTTTCCCCCAGTATAGCTAGTATAGCTGCCCCCAGTGAAGCTAGTATAGTTGCCCCCAGTATAGCTAGTTTAGTTGCCCCCAGTATAGCTAGTATAGTTGCCCCCAGTATAGCTAGTACAGTTGCCCCCAGTATAGCTGGTATAGTTGCCCCCAGTATAGTTGCCCCCAGTATAGCTGGTATAGTTGCCCCCAGTATAGCTAGTAGAGCTGCCCCCAGTATAGTTAGTTTAGTTGCCCCCAGTATAGCTAGTATAGCTGCCCCCAGTATAGCTAGTTTAGTTGCCCCCAGTATAGCTAGTTTAGTTGCCCCCAGTATAGCTAGTACAGTTGCCTCCAGTATAGCTGGTATAGTTGCCCCCAGTATAGTTGCCCCAGTATAGCTAGTTTAGTTGCCCCCAGTATAGGTAGTTTAGTTGCCCCCAGTATAGCTAGTTTAGTTGCCCCCAGTATAGCTAGTACAGTTGCCCCCAGTATAGATGTCCCTGGAGGGGGGAAGCAGCGCTAGAAGGAGGGGCAGTGGGGGCAACGGTGGGAAAGGGGGAAATATCCCCCCCCCCCTCCCTCACCTGGGACCCCTCCTTTTGCCTCTCTCCCCCTCCATTCAGCGGTGGCAAGTGCGGGCTCGGCGGCGGGGGAGGGGAGACATGCGCAGAATTACTCACCACTTCCATGTTCCAAGCGCCGGGGGCGTCATGTCGTCACAGATCTCCGCCTTCAATGAAGGCGGAGATCTGTGATGACATGACGCTGCCGACGCTTGGAACGCGGAAGTGGTGAGTAATTCTCCGCATGTCTCCCCGCCCCCGCCGCCGAGCCCGCACTTGCCACCGCTGAATGGAGGGGGAGAGAGGCAGAAGGAGGGGTCCCAGGTGAGGGAGGGGGGGTATTTCCCCCATTCCCACTGCTGCCCCCACTGCCCCTCCTTCTAGCGCTGCTTCCCCCCCCTGCTCTGCTGCTGTGGGGGGTCGTGGCGACACCCCCCTGGGTGTCTGTCAACCGGTGCGCCACACCCCCCTGCGCTCTACAATAGGAACGCCACTGCTCCTGTGTTATACTGTGCACAAAAACACTTGTGATCACACTCTGATTAAAATACTGACTACTGTACTGTTTGAGCTCTTACTGATCATTACAGGTCTATGCTGTGATGAGGTGGTTTCACTGAACACAACAGTCAGGTATATGCTGTGATGAGGTGCTTTCACTGAACACAATAGCTAGGTATAAGCTGTGATGAGGTGGTTTCACTGAACACAACAGTCAGGTATATGCTGTGATGAGGTGGTTTCACTGAACACAACAGCTAGGTATATGCTGTGATGGTGGTTTCACTGAACACAACAGTCAGGTATATGCTGTGATGAGGTGGTTTTACTGAACATAACAGTCAGGTATAAGCTGTGATGAAGTGGGTTCACTGAACACAACAGTTAGGTCTATGCTGTGATGAGGTGGTTTCACTGAACACAACAGTCAGGTATATGCTGTGATGAGGTGCTTTCACTGAACACAACAGCTAGGTATATGCTGTAATGAGTTGGTTTCACTGAACACAACAGTCAGGTATATGCTGTGATGAGGTGGTTTCACTGAACACAACAGCTAGGTATATGCTGTGATGGTGATTTCACTGAACACAACAGTCAAGTATATGATGTGATGAGGTGGTTTCACTGAACACAACAGTTAGGTAAAGGTATATGCTGTGATGAGGTGGGTTCACTGAACACAACAGTCAGGTATATGTTGTGATGAGGTGGGTTCACTGAACACAACAGTTAGGTGAAGGTATATGCTGTGATGAGGTGGGTTCACTTAAGACAACAGTTAGGTAAACGTATATGCTGTGACGAGGTGGTTTTACTGAACACAACAGTCAGGTATATGCTGTGATGAGGTGGGTTCACTGAACACAACAGTTAGGTCTATGCTGTGATGAGGTGGGTTCACTGAACACAACGGTTAGGTCTATGCTGTGATGGGGTGGTTTCACTGAACACAACAGTCAGGTATATGCTGTGATGAGGTGGGTTCACTGAAAACAACAGTTAGGTAAAGGTATATGCTGTGATGAGGTGGTTTCACTGAAGACAACAGTTAGGTAAAGGTATATGCTGTGATGAGATGGTTTCACTGAACACAACAGTCAGGTATATGCTGTAATGAGGTGGGTTCACTGAACACAACAGTTAGGTCTATGCTGTGATGAGGTGGTTTTACTGAACACAACAGTCAGGTATATGCTGTGATGAGGTGGGTTCACTGAACACAACAGTTAGGTAAAGGTATATGCTGTGATGAGGTGGTTTCACTGAACACAACAGTTAGGTAAAGGTATATGCTGTGATGAGGTGGTTTCACTGAACACAACAGTTAGGTCTATGCTGTGATGAGGTGGTTTCACTGAACACAACAGTCAGGTATATGCTGTGATGAGGTGGGTTCACTGAACACAACAGTTAGGTAAAGGTATATGCTGTGATGAGGTGGGTTTACTGAACACAACAGTTAGGTAAAGGTATATGCTGTGATGAGGTGGTTTCACTGAACACAACAGTCAGGTATATGCTGTGATGAGGTGGTTTCACTGAACACAACAGTTAGGTAAAGGTATATGCTGTGATGAGGTGGTTTCACTGAACACAACAGTTAGGTAAAGGTATATGCTGTGATGAGGTGGTTTCACTGAACACAACAGTCAGGTATATGTCGTGATGAGGTGGGTTCACTGAACACAACAGTTAGGTAAAGGTATATGCTGTGATGAGGTGGTTTTACTGAACACAACAGTCAGGTATATGATGTGATGAGGTGGGTTCACTGAACACAACAGTCAGGTATATGCTGTGATGAGGTGGGTTCACTAAACACAACATTTAGGTAAAGGTATATGCTGTGATGAGGTGGGTTCACTTAAGACAACAGTTAGGTAAAGGTATATGCTGTGATGAGGTGGTTTTACTGAACACAACAGTCAGGTATATGCTGTGATGAGGTGGTTTTACTGAACACAATAGCTAGGTATATGCTGTGATGGTGATTTCACTGAACACAACAGTAAAGTATATGATGTGATGAGGTGGTTTCACTGAACACAACAGCTAGGTAAAGGTATATGCTGTGATGAGGTGGTTTCACTGAACACAACAGTTAGGTAAAGGTATATGCTGTGATGAGGTGGTTTCACTGAACACAACAGTCAGGTATATGTCGTGATGAGGTGGGTTCACTGAACACAACAGTTAGGTAAAGGTATATGCTGTGATGAGGTGGTTTTACTGAACACAACAGTCAGGTATATGATGTGATGAGGTGGGTTCACTGAACACAACAGTCAGGTATATGCTGTGATGAGGTGGGTTCACTGAACACAACATTTAGGTAAAGGTATATGCTGTGATGAGGTGGGTTCACTTAAGACAACAGTTAGGTAAAGGTATATGCTGTGATGAGGTGGTTTTACTGAACACAACAGTCAGGTATATGCTGTGATGAGGTGGTTTTACTGAACACAATAGCTAGGTATATGCTGTGATGGTGATTTCACTGAACACAACAGTAAAGTATATGATGTGATGAGGTGGTTTCACTGAACACAACAGTTAGGTAAAGGTATATGCTGTAATGAGGTGGGTTCACTGAACACAACAGTTAGGTAAAGGTATATGCTGTGATGAGGTGGTTTCACTGAACACAACAGTCAGGTATATGTTGTGATGAGGTGGGTTCACTGAACACAACAGTTAGGTCTATGCTGTGATGAGGTGGTTTTACTGAACACAACAGTCAGGTATATGCTGTGATGAGGTGGGTTCACTGAACACAACAGTTAGGTCTATGCTGTGATGAGGTGGTTTCACTGAACACAACAGTCAGGTATGTGCTGTGATGAGGTGGGTTCACTGAACACAACAGTTAGGTAAAGGTATATGCTGTGATGAGGTGGTTTCACTGAACACAACAGTTAGGTCTATGCTGTGATGAGGTGGTTTCACTGAACACAATAGTCAGGTATATGCTGTGATGAGGTGGGTTCACTGAACACAACAGTTAGGTAAAGGTATATGCTGTGATGAGGTTGGTTTACTGAACAGAACAGTTAGGTAAAGGTATATGCTGTGATGAGGTGGTTTCACTGAACACAACAGTCAGGTATATGTTGTGATGAGGTGGGTTCACTGAACACAACAGTTAGGTAAAGGTATATGCTGTGATGAGGTGGGTTCACTGAACACAACAGTTAGGTAAAGGTATATGCTGTGATGAGGTGGGTTCACTGAACACAACAGTCAGGTATATGCTGTGATGAGGTGGGTTCACTGAACACAACAGTTAGGTAAAGGTATATGCTGTGATGAGGTGGTTTCACTGAACACAACAGTTAGGTAAAGGTATATGCTGTGATGAGGTGGTTTCACTGAACACAACAGTCAGGTATATGCTGTGATGAGGTGGGTTCACTGAACACAACAGTTAGGTAAAGGTATATGCTGTGATGAGGTGGTTACACTGAACAGAACAGTCAGGTATATGCTGTGATGGTGGTTTCACTGAACACAACAGTCAGGTATATGCTGTGATGAGGTGGTTTCACTGAACACAACAGTTAGGTAAAGGTATATGCTGTGATGAGGTGGTTTCACTGAACACAACAGGTAGGTAAAGGTATATGCTGTGATGAGGTGGTTTTACTGAACACAACAGTCAGGTATATGCTGTGATGAGGTGGGTTCACTGAACACAACAGTCAGGTATATGCTGTGATGAGGTGGGTTCACTGAACACAACAGTTAGGTAAAGGTATATGCTGTGATGAGGTAGGTTCACTTAAGACAACAGTTAGGTAAAGGTATATGCTGTGATGGTGATTTCACTGAACTCAACAGTCAAGTATATGATGTGATGAGGTGGTTTCACTAAACACAACAGTTAGGTAAAGGTATATGCTGTAATGAGGTGGGTTCACTGAACACAACAGTTAGGTAAAGGTATATGCTGTGATGAGGTGGGTTCACTTAAGACAACAGTTAGGTAAAGGTATATGCTGTGATGAGGTGGTTTTACTGAACACAACAGTCAGGTATATGCTGTGATGAGGTGGTTTTACTGAACACAATAGCTAGGTATATGCTGTGATGGTGATTTCACTGAACACAACAGTAAAGTATATGATGTGATGAGGTGGTTTCACTGAACACAACAGTTAGGTAAAGGTATATGCTGTAATGAGGTGGGTTCACTGAACACAACAGTTAGGTAAAGGTATATGCTGTGATGAGGTGGTTTCACTGAACACAACAGTCAGGTATATGTTGTGATGAGGTGGGTTCACTGAACACAACAGTTAGGTCTATGCTGTGATGAGGTGGTTTTACTGAACACAACAGTCAGGTATATGCTGTGATGAGGTGGGTTCACTGAACACAACAGTTAGGTCTATGCTGTGATGAGGTGGTTTCACTGAACACAACAGTCAGGTATGTGCTGTGATGAGGTGGGTTCACTGAACACAACAGTTAGGTAAAGGTATATGCTGTGATGAGGTGGTTTCACTGAACACAACAGTTAGGTCTATGCTGTGATGAGGTGGTTTCACTGAACACAATAGTCAGGTATATGCTGTGATGAGGTGGGTTCACTGAACACAACAGTTAGGTAAAGGTATATGCTGTGATGAGGTTGGTTTACTGAACAGAACAGTTAGGTAAAGGTATATGCTGTGATGAGGTGGTTTCACTGAACACAACAGTCAGGTATATGTTGTGATGAGGTGGGTTCACTGAACACAACAGTTAGGTAAAGGTATATGCTGTGATGAGGTGGGTTCACTGAACACAACAGTTAGGTAAAGGTATATGCTGTGATGAGGTGGGTTCACTGAACACAACAGTCAGGTATATGCTGTGATGAGGTGGGTTCACTGAACACAACAGTTAGGTAAAGGTATATGCTGTGATGAGGTGGTTTCACTGAACACAACAGTTAGGTAAAGGTATATGCTGTGATGAGGTGGTTTCACTAAACACAACAGTCAGGTATATGCTGTGATGAGGTGGGTTCACTGAACACAACAGTTAGGTAAAGGTATATGCTGTGATGAGGTGGTTACACTGAACAGAACAGTCAGGTATATGCTGTGATGGTGGTTTCACTGAACACAACAGTCAGGTATATGCTGTGATGAGGTGGTTTCACTGAACACAACAGTTAGGTAAAGGTATATGCTGTGATGAGGTGGTTTCACTGAACACAACAGGTAGGTAAAGGTATATGCTGTGATGAGGTGGTTTCACTGAACACAACAGTCAGGTATATGTTGTGATGAGGTGGGTTCACTGAACACAACAGTTAGGTAAAGGTATATGCTGTGATGAGGTGGTTTTACTGAACACAACAGTCAGGTATATGCTGTGATGAGGTGGGTTCACTGAACACAACAGTCAGGTATATGCTGTGATGAGGTGGGTTCACTGAACACAACAGTTAGGTAAAGGTATATGCTGTGATGAGGTAGGTTCACTTAAGACAACAGTTAGGTAAAGGTATATGCTGTGATGGTGATTTCACTGAACTCAACAGTCAAGTATATGATGTGATGAGGTGGTTTCACTAAACACAACAGTTAGGTAAAGGTATATGCTGTAATGAGGTGGGTTCACTGAACACAACAGTTAGGTAAAGGTATATGCTGTGATGAGGTGGGTTCACTTAAGACAACAGTTAGGTAAAGGTATATGCTGTGATGAGGTGGTTTTACTGAACACAACAGTCAGGTATATGCTGTGATGAGGTGGTTTCACTGAACTCAACAGTCAGGTATATGCTGTGATGAGGTGGTTTCACTGAACACAACAGTTAGGTAAAGGTATATTCTGTGATGAGGTGGTTTCACTGAACACAACAGTTACGTAAAGGTATATGCTGTGATGAGGTGGTTTCACTGAACACAACAGTCAGGTATATGTTGTGATGAGGTGGGTTCACTGAACACAACAGTTAGGTAAAGGTATATGCTGTGATGAGGTGGGTTCACTGAACACAACAGTCAGGTATATGCTGTGATGAGGTGGGTTCACTGAACACAACAGTTAGGTAAAGGTATATGCTGTGATGAGGTGGTTTCACTGAACACAACAGTTAGGTAAAGGTATATGCTGTGATGAGGTGGTTTCACTGAACACAACAGTCAGGTATATGCTGTGATGAGGTGGGTTCACTGAACACAACAGTTAGGTAAAGGTATATGCTGTGATGAGGTGGTTACACTGAACAGAACAGTCAGGTATATGCTGTGATGGTGGTTTCACTGAACACAACAGTCAGGTATATGCTGTGATGAGGTGGTTTCACTGAACACAACAGTTAGGTAAAGGTATATGCTGTGATGAGGTGGTTTCACTGAACACAACAGGTAGGTAAAGGTATATGCTGTGATGAGGTGGTTTCACTGAACACAACAGTCAGGTATATGTTGTGATGAGGTGGGTTCACTGAACACAACAGTTAGGTAAAGGTATATGCTGTGATGAGGTGGTTTTACTGAACACAACAGTGAGGTATATGCTGTGATGAGGTGGGTTCACTGAACACAACAGTCAGGTATATGCTGTGATGAGGTGGGTTCACTGAACACAACAGTTAGGTAAAGGTATATGCTGTGATGAGGTAGGTTCACTTAAGACAACAGTTAGGTAAAGGTATATGCTGTGATGGTGATTTCACTGAACTCAACAGTCAAGTATATGATGTGATGAGGTGGTTTCACTAAACACAACAGTTAGGTAAAGGTATATGCTGTAATGAGGTGGGTTCACTGAACACAACAGTTAGGTAAAGGTATATGCTGTGATGAGGTGGGTTCACTTAAGACAACAGTTAGGTAAAGGTATATGCTGTGATGAGGTGGTTTTACTGAACACAACAGTCAGGTATATGCTGTGATGAGGTGGTTTCACTGAACTCAACAGTCAGGTATATGCTGTGATGAGGTGGTTTCACTGAACACAACAGTTAGGTAAAGGTATATTCTGTGATGAGGTGGTTTCACTGAACACAACAGTTACGTAAAGGTATATGCTGTGATGAGGTGGTTTCACTGAACACAACAGTCAGGTATATGTTGTGATGAGGTGGGTTCACTGAACACAACAGTTAGGTAAAGGTATATGCTGTGATGAGGTGGTTTTACTGAACACAAAAGTCAGGTATATGATATGATGAGGTGGGTTCACTGAACACAACAGTCAGGTATATGCTGTGATGAGGTGGGTTCACTGAACACAACAGTTAGGTAAAGGTATATGCTGTGATGAGGTGGGTTCACTTAAGACAACAGTTAGGTAAAGGTATATGCTGTGATGAGGTGGTTTTACTGAACACAAAAGTCAGGTATATGCTGTGATGAGGTGGTTTCACTGAACACAATAGCTAGGTGTATGCTGTGATGGTGATTTCACTGAACACAACAGTAAAGTATATGATGTGATGAGGTGGTTTCACTGAACACAACAGTTAGGTAAAGGTATATGCTGTGATGAGGTGGTTTCACTGAACACAACAGTCAGGTATATGTTGTGATGAGGTGGGTAAGGTTCACTGAACACAACACTTAGGTCTATGCTGTGATGAGGTGGTTTTACTGAACACAACAGTCAGGTATATGCTGTGATGAGGTGGGTTCACTGAACACAACAGTTAGGTCTATGCTGTGATGAGGTGGTTTCACTGAACACAACAGTCAGGTATATGCTGTGATGAGGTGGGTTCACTGAACACAACAGTTAGGTAAAGGTATATGCTGTGATGAGGTGGTTTCACTGAACACAACAGTTAGGTCTATGCTGTGATGAGGTGGTTTCACTGAACACAATAGTCAGGTATATGCTGTGATGAGGTGGGTTCACTGAACACAACAGTTAGGTAAAGGTATATGCTGTGATGAGGTTGGTTTACTGAACACAACAGTTAGGTAAAGGTATATGCTGTGATGAGGTGGTTTCACTGAACACAACAGTCAGGTATATGTTGTGATGAGGTGGGTTCACTGAACAGAACAGTTAGGTAAAGGTATATGCTGTGATGAGGTGGGTTCACTGAACACAACAGTTAGGTAAAGGTATATGCTGTGATGAGGTGGGTTCACTGAACACAACAGTCAGGTATATGCTGTGATGAGGTGGGTTCTCTGAACACAACAGTTAGGTAAAGGTATATGCTGTGATGAGGTGGTTTCACTGAACACAACAGTCAGGTATATGCTGTGATGAGGTGGGTTCACTGAACACAACAGTTAGGTAAAGGTCTATGCTGTGATGAGATGGTTTCACTGAACACAACAGTCAGGTATAGACTGTGATGAGGTGGGTTCACTGAACACAACAGTTAGGTAAAGGTATATGCTGTGATGAGGTGGTTACACTGAACACAACAGTCAGGTATATGCTGTGATGGTGGTTTCACTGAACACAACAGTCAGGTATATGCTGTGATGAGGTGGTTTCACTGAACACAACAGTTAGGTAAAGGTATATGCTGTGATGAGGTGGTTTCACTGAACACAACAGGTAGGTAAAGGTATATGCTGTGATGAGGTGGTTTTACTGAACACAACAGTCAGGTATATGCTGTGATGAGGTGGGTTCACTGAACACAACAGTCAGGTATATGCTGTGATGAGGAGGGTTCACTGAACACAACAGTTAGGTAAAGGTATATGCTGTGATGAGGTGGGTTCACTTAAGACAACAGTTAGGTAAAGGTATATGCTGTGATGGTGATTTCACTGAACTCAACAGTCAAGTATATGATGTGATGAGGTGGTTTCACTGAACACAACAGTTAGGTAAAGGTATATGCTGTAATGAAGTGGGTTCACTGAACACAACAGTTAGGTAAAGGTATATGCTGTGATGAGGTGGTTTCACTGAACACAACAGTCATGTATATGTTGTGATGAGGTGGGTTCACTGAACACAACAGTTAGGTAAAGGTATATGCTGTGATGAGGTGGGTTCACTTAAGACAACAGTTAGGTAAAGGTATATGCTGTGATGAGGTGGTTTTACTGAACACAACAGTCAGGTATATGCTGTGATGAGGTGGGTTCACTGAACACAACAGTTAGGTCTATGCTGTGATGAGGTGGTTTCACTGAACACAACGGTTAGGTCTATGCTGTGATGAGGTGGTTTCACTGAACACAACAGTCAGGTATATGCTGTGATGAGGTGGGTTCACTGAACACAACAGTTAGGTAAAGGTATATGCTGTGATGAGGTGGTTTCACTGAACACAACAGTTAGGTAAAGGTATATGCTGTGATGAGGTGGTTTCACTGAAGACAACAGTCAGGTATATGCTGTGATGAGGTGGGTTCACTGAACACAACAGTTAGGTCTATGCTGTGATGAGGTGGTTTCACTGAACACAACGGTTAAGTCTATGCTGTGATGAGGTGGTTTCACTGAACACAACAGTCAGGTATATAGGTAAAGGTATATGCTGTGATGAGGTGGTTTCACTGAACACAACGGTTAGGTCTATGCTGTGATGAGGTGGTTTCACTGAACACAACAGTCAGGTATATGCTGTGATGAGGTGGGTTCACTGAACACAACAGTTAGGTAAAGGTATATGCTGTGATGAGGTGGTTTCACTGAACACAACAGTTAGGTAAAGGTATATGCTGTGATGAGGTGGTTTCACTGAACACAACAGTCAGGTATATGCTGTGATGAGGTGGTTTTACTGAACATAACAGTCAGGTATAAGCTGTGATGAAGTGGGTTCACTGAACACAACAGTTAGGTCTATGCTGTGATGAGGTGGTTTCACTGAACACAACAGTCAGGTATATGCTGTGATGAGGTGGTTTCACTGAACACAACAGTCAGGTATATGCTGTGATGAGGTGGGTTCACTGAACACAACAGTTAGGTAAAGGTATATGCTGTGATGAGGTGGTTTCACTGAACACAACAGTTAGGTCTATGCTGTGATGAGGTGGTTTCACTGAACACAATAGTCAGGTATATGCTGTGATGAGGTGAGTTCACTGAACACAACAGTTAGGTAAAGGTATATGCTGTGATGAGGTGGTTTCACTGAAGACAACAGTTAGGTAAAGGTATATGCTGTGATGAGGTGGTTTCACTGAACACAACAGTCAGGTATATGCTGTGATGAGGTGGGTTCACTGAACACAACAGTTAGGTAAAGGTATATGTCGTGATGAGGTGGTTTCACTGAAGACAACAGTTAGGTAAAGGTATATGCTGTGATGAGGTGGTTTCACTGAACACAACAGTCAGGTATATGCTGTGATGAGGTGGGTTCACTGAACACAACAGTGAGGTATATGCTGTGATGAGGTGGGTTCACTGAACACAACAGTTAAGTCTATGCTGTGATGAGGTGGTTTCACTGAACACAACAGTCACGTATATAGGTAAAGGTATATGCTGTGATGAGGTTGGTTTACTGAACACAACAGTTAGGTAAAGGTATATGCTGTGATGAGGTGGGTTCACTGAACACAACAGTTAGGTATATGTTGTGATGAGGTGGGTTCACTGAACACAACAGTTAGGTAAGGGTATATGCTGTGATGAGGTGGGTTCACTGAACACAACAGTTAGGTAAAGGTATATGCTGTGATGAGGTGGTTTCACTGAACACAACAGTCAGGTATATGCTGTGATCAGGTGGGTTCACTGAACACAACAGTTAGGTGTATGCTGTGATGAGGTGGTTTCACTGAAGACAACAGTTAGGTAAAGGTATATGCTGTGATGAGGTGGGTTCATTGAACACAACAGTTAGGT
This sequence comes from Hyperolius riggenbachi, assembly GCF_040937935.1. Taxonomy (NCBI): domain Eukaryota; kingdom Metazoa; phylum Chordata; class Amphibia; order Anura; family Hyperoliidae; genus Hyperolius; species Hyperolius riggenbachi. The sequence goes on along the minus strand of NC_090657.1, from coordinate 122,569,115 downwards.
CTATGCGGTGATGAGGTGGTTTTACTGAACACAACAGTCAGGTATATGCTGTGATGAGGTGGGTTCACTGAACACAACAGTTAGGTCTATGCTGTGATGAGGTGGTTTCACTGAACACAACAGTCAGGTATGTGCTGTGATGAGGTGGGTACACTGAACACAACAGTTAGGTAAAGGTATATGCTGTGATGAGGTGGTTTCACTGAACACAACAGTTAGGTCTATGCTGTGATGAGGTGGTTTCACTGAACACAACAGTCAGGTATATGCTGTGATGAGGTGGGTTCACTGAACACAACAGTTAGGTAAAGGTATATGCTGTGATGAGGTGGGTTTACTGAACACAACAGTTAGGTAAAGGTATATGCAGTGATGAGGTGGTTTCATTGAACACAACAGTCAGGTATATGTTGTGATGAGGTGGGTTCACTGAACACAACAGTTAGGTAAATGTATATGCTGTAATGAGGTGGACTCACTGAACACAACAGTTAGGTAAAGGTATATGCTGTGATGAGGTGGTTTCACTGAACACAACAGTTAGGTCTATTATTATTATTTATTATTATTTTTTAGTATTTATATAGCGCCAACATCTTCCGCAGCGCTGTACAGAGTATATTGTCTTGTCACTTAACTGTCCCTCAGGAGCTCACAATATAATCCCTAACATAGTCCTATGTTTATGTATGTATTGTGTAGTGTATGTACTGTAGTCTAGGGCCAATTTCGAGGGAAGCCAATGAACTTATCTGTATGTTTTTGGGATGTGGAAGGAAACCGGAGTACCCGGAGGAAACCCACGCAGACACAAGGAGAACATACAAGCTCCTTGCAGATGTTGACTTGGCTGGGATTTGAACCAGGGACCCAGCGTTGCAAGGCAAGAGCGCTAACCACTATGCCACCGTGCTGTCTATGCTGTGATGAGGTGGTTTCACGGAACACAACAGTCAGGTATATGCTGTGATGAGGTGGGTTCACTGAACACAACAGTTAGGTAAAGGTATATGCTGTGATGAGGTGGGTTCACTGAAAACAACAGTTAGGTAAAGGTATATGCTGTGATGAGGTGGGTTTACTGAACACAACAGTTAGGTAAAGGTATATGCTGTGATGAGGTGGTTTCACTGAACATAACAGTTAGGTAAAGGTATATGCTGTGATGAGGTGGTTTTACTGAACACAACAGTCAGGTATATGCTGTGATGAGGTGGGTTCACTGAACACAACAGTTAGGTCTATGCTGTGATGAGGTGGGTTCACTGAACACAACGGTTAGGTCTATGCTGTGATGAGGTGGTTTCACTGAACACAACAGTCAGGTATATGCTGTGATGAGGTGGGTTCACTGAACACAACAGTTAGGTAAAGGTATATGCTGTGATGAGTCAGTTTCACTGAAGACAACAGTTAGGTAAAGGTATATGCTGTGATGAGGTGGTTTCACTGAACACAACAGTCAGGTATATGCTGTAATGAGGTGGGTTCACTGAAAACAACAGTTAGGTCTATGCTGTGATGAGGTGGTTTTACTGAACACAACAGTGAGGTATATGCTGTGATGAGGTGGGTTCACTGAACACAAAAGTTAAGTCTATGCTGTGATGAGGTGGTTTCACTGAACACAACAGTCAGGTATGTGCTGTGATGAGGTGGGTTCACTGAACACAACAGTTAGGTAAAGGTATATGCTGTGATGAGGTGGGTTCACTTAAGACAACAGTTAGGTAAAGGTATATGCTGTGATGAGGTGGTTTCACTGAACACAACAGTTAGGTCTATGCTGTGATGACGTGGTTTCACTGAACACAACAGTCAGGTATATGCTGTGATGAGGTGGGTTCACTGAACACAACAGTTAGGTAAAGGTATATGCTGTGATGAGGTTGGTTTACTGAACACAACAGTTAGGTAAAGGTATATGCTGTGATGAGGTGGTTTCACTGAACACAACAGTCAGGTATATGTTGTGATGAGGTGGGTTCACTGAACACAACAGTTAGGTAAAGGTATATGCTGTGATGAGGTGGGTTCACTGAACACAACAGTTAGGTAAAGGTATATGCTGTGATAAGGTGGTTTCACTGAACACAACAGTCAGGTATATGCTGTGATGAGGTGGGTTCACTGAACACAACAGTTAGGTAAAGGTATATGCTGTGATGAGGTGGTTTCACTGAACACAACAGTTAGGTAAATCTATATGCTGTGATGAGGTGGTTTCACTGAACACAACAGTCAGGTATATGCTGTGATGAGGTGGGTTCACTGAACACAACAGTTAGGTATATTCTGTGATGAGGTGGTTTCACTGAACACAACAGTTAGGTAAAGGTATATGCTGTGATGAGGTGGGTTCACTGAACACAACAGTCAGGTATATGCTGTGATGAGGTGGGTTCACTGAACACAACAGTTAGGTAAAGGTATATGCTGTGATGAGTTGGTTTCACTGAACACAACAGTTAGGTAAAGGTATATGCTGTGATGAGGTGGTTTCACTAAACGTAACAGTCAGGTATATGCTGTGATGAGGTGGGTTCACTGAACACAACAGTTAGGTAAAGGTCTATGCTGTGATGAGGTGGTTTCACTGAACACAACAGTCAGGTATAGGCTGTGATGAGGTGGGTTCACTGAACACAACGGTTAGGTAAAGGTATATGCTGTGATGAGGTGGTTACACTGAACACAACAGTCAGGTATATGCTGTGATGGTGGTTTCACTGAACACAACAGTCAGGTATATGCTGTGATGAGGTGGTTTCACTGAACACAACAGTTAGGTAAAGGTATATGCTGTGATGAGGTGGTTTCACTGAACACAACAGGTAGGTAAAGGTATATGCTGTGATGAGGTGGTTTTACTGAACACAACAGTCAGGTATATGCTGTGATGAGGTGGTTTCACTGAACACAACAGCTAGGTATATGCTGTGATGGTGATTTCACTGAACTCAACAGTCAAGTATATGATGTGATGAGGTGGTTTCACTGAACACAACAGTTAGGTAAAGGTATATGCTGTAATGAGGTGGGTTCACTGAACACAACAGTTAGGTAAAGGTATATGCTGTGATGAGGTGGGTTCACTGAACACAACAGTCAGGTATATGCTTTGATGAGGTGGGTTCACTGAACACAACAGTTAGGTAAAGGTATATGCTGTGATGAGGTGGTTTCACTGAACACAACAGTTAGGTAAAGCTATATGCTGTGATGAGGTGGTTTCACTGAACACAACATTCAGGTATATGCTGTGATGAGGTGGTTTCACTGAACACAACAGTCAGGTATAGGCTGTGATGAGGTGGGTTCACTGAACACAACAGTTAGGTAAAGGTATATGCTGTGATGAGGTGGTTACACTGAACACAACAGTCAGGTATATGCTGTGATGGTGGTTTCACTGAACACAACAGTCAGGTATATGCTGTGATGAGGTGGTTTCACTGAACACAACAGTTAGGTAAAGGTATATGCTGTGATGAGGTGGTTTCACTGAACACAACAGGCAGGTAAAGGTATATGCTGTGATGAGGTGGTTTCACTGAACACAACAGTCAAGTATATGTTGTGATGAGGTGGGTTCACTGAACACAACAGTTAGGTAAAGGTATATGCTGTGATGAGGTGGTTTTACTGAACACAACAGTCCGGTATATGCTGTGATGAGGTGGGTTCACTGAACACAACAGTCAGGTATATGCTGTGATGAGGTGGGTTCACTGAACACAACAGTTAGGTAAAGGTATATGCTGTGATGAGGTGGGTTCACTTAAGACAACAGTTCGGTAAAGGTATATGCTGTGATGGTGATTTCACTAAACTCAACAGTCAAGTATATGATGTGATGAGGTGGTTTCACTGAACACAACAGTTAGGTAAAGGTATATGCTGTAATGAGGTGGGTTCACTGAACACAACACTTAGGTAAAGGTATTTGCTGTGATGAGGTGGTTTCACTGAACACAACAGTCAGGTATATGTTGTGATGAGGTGGGTTCACTGAACACAACAGTTAGGTAAAGGTATATGCTGTGATGAGGTGGGTTCACTTAAGACAACAGTTAGGTAAAGGTATATGCTGTGATGAGGTGGTTTTACTGAACACAACAGTCAGGTATATGCTGTGATGAGGTGGGTTCACTGAACACAACAGTTAGGTCTATGCTGTGATGAGGTGGTTTCACTGAACACAACGGTTAGGTCTATGCTGTGATGAGGTGGTTTCACTGAACACAACAGTCAGGTATATGCTGTGATGAGGTGGGTTCACTGAACACAACAGTTAGGTAAAGGTATATGCTGTGATGAGGTGGTTTCACTGAAGACAACAGTTAGGTAAAGGTATATGCTGTGATGAGGTGGTTTCACTGAACATAACAGTCAGGTATATACTGTAATGAGGTGGGTTCACTGAACACAACAGTTAGGTCTATGCTGTGATGAGGTGGTTTTACTGAACACAACAGTGAGGTATATGCTGTGATGAGGTGGGTTCACTGAACACAACAGTTAAGTCTATGCTGTGATGAGGTGGTTTCACTGAACACAACAGTCAGGTATATAGGTAAAGGTATATGCTGTGATGAGGTTGGTTTACCGAACACAACAGTTAGGTAAAGGTATATGCTGTGATGAGGTGGTTTCACTGAACACAACAGTCAGGTATATGTTGTGATGAGGTGGGTTCACTGAACACAACAGTTAGGTAAGGGTATATGCTGTGATGAGGTGGGTTCACTGTACACAACAGTTAGGTAAAGGTATATGCTGTGATGAGGTGGTTTCACTGAACACAACAGTCAGGTATATGCTGTGATGAGGTGGGTTCACTGAACACAACAGTTAGGTAAAGGTATATGCTGTGATGAGTTGGTTTCACTGAACACAACAGTCAGGTATATGCTGTGATGAGGTGGGTTCACTGAACACAACAGTTAGGTGTATGCTGTGATGAGGTGGTTTCACTGAAGACAACAGTTAGGTAAAGGTATATGCTGTGATGAGGTGGGTTCACTGAACACAACAGTTAGGTCTATGCGGTGATGAGGTGGTTTTACTGAACACAACAGTCAGGTATATGCTGTGATGAGGTGGGTTCACTGAACACAACAGTTAGGTCTATGCTGTGATGAGGTGGTTTCACTGAACACAACAGTCAGGTATGTGCTGTGATGAGGTGGGTACACTGAACACAACAGTTAGGTAAAGGTATATGCTGTGATGAGGTGGTTTCACTGAACACAACAGTTAGGTCTATGCTGTTATGAGGTGGTTTCACTGAACACAACAGTCAGGTATATGCTGTGATGAGGTGGGTTCACTGAACACAACAGTTAGGTAAAGGTATATGCTGTGATGAGGTGGGTTTACTGAACACAACAGTTAGGTAAAGGTATATGCAGTGATGAGGTGGTTTCATTGAACACAACAGTCAGGTATATGTTGTGATGAGGTGGGTTCACTGAACACAACAGTTAGGTAAATGTATATGCTGTAATGAGGTGGACTCACTGAACACAACAGTTAGGTAAAGGTATATGCTGTGATGAGGTGGTTTCACTGAACACAACAGTTAGGTCTATTATTATTATTTATTATTATTATTTAGTATTTATATAGCACCAACATCTTCCGCAGCGCTGTACAGAGTATATTGTCTTGTCACTTAACTGTCCCTCAGGAGCTCACAATATAATCCCTAACATAGTCCTATGTTTATGTATGTATTGTGTAGTGTATGTACTGTAGTCTAGGGCCAATTTCGAGGGAAGCCAATGAACTTATCTGTATGTTTTTGGGATGTGGAAGGAAACCGGAGTACCCGGAGGAAACCCACACAGACACGGGGAGAACATACAAGCTCCTTGCAGATGTTGACTTGGCTGGGATTCGAACCAGGGACCCAGCGTTGCAAGGCAAGAGCGCTAACCACTATGCCACCGTGCTGTCTATGCTGTGATGAGGTGGTTTCACGGAACACAACAGTCAGGTATATGCTGTGATGAGGTGGGTTCACTGAACACAACAGTTAGGTAAAGGTATATGCTGTGATGAGGTGGGTTCACTGAAAACAACAGTTAGGTAAAGGTATATGCTGTGATGAGGTGGGTTTACTGAACACAACAGTTAGGTAAAGGTATATGCTGTGATGAGGTGGTTTCACTGAACATAACAGTTAGGTAAAGGTATATGCTGTGATGAGGTGGTTTTACTGAACACAACAGTCAGGTATATGCTGTGATGAGGTGGGTTCACTGAACACAACAGTTAGGTCTATGCTGTGATGAGGTGGGTTCACTGAACACAACGGTTAGGTCTATGCTGTGATGAGGTGGTTTCACTGAACACAACAGTCAGGTATATGCTGTGATGAGGTGGGTTCACTGAACACAACAGTTAGGTAAAGGTATATGCTGTGATGAGTCGGTTTCACTGAAGACAACAGTTAGGTAAAGGTATATGCTGTGATGAGGTGGTTTCACTGAACACAACAGTCAGGTATATGCTGTAATGAGGTGGGTTCACTGAAAACAACAGTTAGGTCTATGCTGTGATGAGGTGGTTTTACTGAACACAACAGTGAGGTATATGCTGTGATGAGGTGGGTTCACTGAACACAACAGTTAAGTCTATGCTGTGATGAGGTGGTTTCACTGAACACAACAGTCAGGTATGTGCTGTGATGAGGTGGGTTCACTGAACACAACAGTTAGGTAAAGGTATATGCTGTGATGAGGTGGGTTCACTTAAGACAACAGTTAGGTAAAGGTAAATGCTGTGATGAGGTGGTTTCACTGAACACAACAGTTAGGTCTATGCTGTGATGACGTGGTTTCACTGAACACAACAGTCAGGTATATGCTGTGATGAGGTGGGTTCACTGAACACAACAGTTAGGTAAAGGTATATGCTGTGATGAGGTTGGTTTACTGAACACAACAGTTAGGTAAAGGTATATGCTGTGATGAGGTGGTTTCAGTGAACACAACAGTCAGGTATATGTTGTGATGAGGTGGGTTCACTGAACACAACAGTTAGGTAAAGGTATATGCTGTGATGAGGTGGGTTCACTGAACACAACAGTTAGGTAAAGGTATATGCTGTGATGAGGTGGTTTCACTGAACACAACAGTCAGGTATATGCTGTGATGAGGTGGGTTCACTGAACACAACGGTTAGGTAAAGGTATATGCTGTGATGAGGTGGTTTCACTGAACACAACAGTTAGGTAAAGCTATATGCTGTGATGAGGTGGTTTCACTGAACACAACAGTCAGGTATATGCTGTGATGAGGTGAGTTCACTGAACACAACAGTTAGGTGTATGCTGTGATGAGGTGGTTTCACTGAACAGAACAGTCAGGTATATGCTGTGATGAGGTGGTTTCACTGAACACAACAGTTAGGTAAAGGTATATGCTGTGATGAGGTGGGTTCACTGAACACAACAGTCAGGTATATGCTGTGATGAGGTGGGTTCACTGAACACAACAGTTAGGTAAAGGTATATGCTGTGATGAGTTGGTTTCACTGAACACAACAGTTAGGTAAAGGTATATGCTGTGATGAGGTGGTTTCACTGAACGTAACAGTCAGGTACATGCTTTTGCCCCAGCTAAAGACAGAGCTTGGTGTAGGGCCAATAAACTAGATACAGATATGAGATTTATTCACATTATAGGTTGTAAAAAACTAAATATCATATCGGTCCTAGATAGAGGGGAGTTAACAGCCTTTGGCAAAGTACAACTCCTTAGTTTCTGGAGAGAGTATATAAGGAAACACGTAGCGTTAAGACAGGATATAAACACATATGAACAGTGGTTCTTGAGAAAATTTAGACCATCAAAGGCGCTATCAAAGATCAATAATTTACTAGATGAGATCTCACATAGGACATTGCCCGCATATGTGACCAAATGGGAAAAAGAGGTAGGCCTAAAACTGGATAAGAGGTTATGGGATAAGATCTTCCACTCAATTTGGATTACTTCAGATACAAGTACTCAATTAACGCAATACAAACTCATAACGAGATGGTATCTTACACCGGCAAGGATGGCAAGTAGTGGCCTAATAGCAAATGATCTATGTTGGAAGTGTACTAATCAACGCGGTACTTTGGTACATATGATGTGGGAATGTCCTATAGTGAGGAATTTTTGGATGGAGGTATAACATTTTTTAAAATCCAAATTTACTAAGCAATTAACCATCGATATTATGGGGGCCCTGTTTGGAGTACTGGATGGAGCTCAAGGATTAGGTCAGGTGTGGGAGTCATTGTTGATCCTGGGAACAGCAGTCGCGAGGAAACTTATTATAAAATTATGGAAAACACAAGGAGCACCATCGGTTCAGGAATGGGTAACTGAGATGACAGCAATTTTGGAGGATGAAATAGGTAATGAGGTGGTAGAAGAAGCAGAAGATAGAATACAACCTACTTGTAGAATAGGGAAAGAAATGTGTATACTATGGAATAGTAGGTTATAATTTGAATTTAATGGTGGAAGAGGCCAGTCCCGGAATAAATGGATAGTTGGATGGGGTGAATGTATAGGTAAAAGGTGAATGGATGTGGTAAGAGGAATGAAGTAGGAGGTGGAAGAAGGGGTGGGAGTTATCTATCGCCTTATGTGTCCATTTGCTACGGCAAAGGAAGCAATAGGCCCTTGTAGCTAGTAATGAAGTGCGGACAGGAATAAGATGGGGGGTCTAAAACAGGTTTCGGGCGGTAGAGGGGAGGGGTGGGATTGGATTCAGAGGACCTAGTGTTTGTTTTTTGTTTTTTAGCTTAGTCGATTATATAATAAAGATGTTAACGCAAACTATGATGCAAATTAATCCCAACTACAGGAGGTCTCTGATGAAGCCAAGTTAACAGGTTGGGACATGGCTTTTGTTGAGCTGCTGATTGTTTGCAAAAAAAAAAGGAAAGGGAAAGGACAAAAGGGAAAAAGGAAGAAAGAAAGAAAAGAAGAAAAGAGAAAGGAAGAAAAAAAAAAAAAGAAAAAAAAAGAAAAAAAAAAAAAACAGTCAGGTATATGCTGTGATGAGGTGGTTTCACTGAACACAACAGTCAGGTATATGTTGTGATGAGGTGGGTTCACTGAACACAACAGTTAGGTAAAGGTATATGCTGTGATGAGGTGGGTTCACTGAACACAACAGTTAGGTAAAGGTATATGCTGTGATGAGGTGGTTTCACTGAACACAACAGTCAGGTATATGCTGTGATGAGGTGGGTTCACTGAACACAACAGTTAGGTAAAGGTATATGCTGTGATGAGGTGGTTTCACTGAACACAACAGTTAAGTAAAGCTATATGCTGTGATGAGGTGGTTGCACTGAACACAACAGTCAGGTATATGCTTTGATGAGGTGGGTTCACTGAACACAACAGTTAGGTGTATGCTGTGATGAGGTGGTTTCACTGAACACAACAGTTAGGTAAAGGTATATGCTGTGATGAGGTGGGTTCACTGAACACAACAGTCAGGTATATGCTGTGATGAGGTGGGTTCACTGAACACAACAGTTAGGTAAAGGTATATGCTGTGATGAGTTGGTTTCACTGAACACAACAGTTAGGTAAAGGTATATGTTGTGATGAGGTGGTTTCACTGAACGTAACAGTCAGGTATATGCTGTGATGAGGTGGGTTCACTGAACACAACAGTTAGGTAAAGGTCTATGCTGTGATGAGGTGGTTTTACTGAACACAACAGTCAGGTATATGCTGTGATGAGGTGGGTTCACTGAACACAACAGTCAGGTATACGCTGTGATGAGGTGGGTTCACTGAACACAACAGTTAGGTAAAGGTATATGCTGTGATGAGGTGGGTTCACGTAAGACAACAGTTAGGTAAAGGTATATGCTGTGATGAGGTGGTTTCACTGAACACAACAGCTAGGTATATGCTGTGATGGTGATTTCACTGAACTCAACAGTCAAGTATATGATGTGATGAGGTGGTTTCACTGAACACAACAGTTAGGTAAAGGTATATGCTGTAATGAGGTGGGTTCACTGAACACAACAGTTAGGTAAAGGTATATGCTGTGATGAGGTGGGTTCACTGAACACAACAGTCAGGTATATGCTGTGATGAGGTGGGTTCACTGAACACAACAGTTAGGTAAAGGTATATGCTGTGATGAGTCGGTTTCACTGAAGACAACAGTTAGGTAAAGGTATATGCTGTGATGAGGTGGTTTCACTGAACACAACAGTCAGGTATATGCTGTAATGAGGTGGGTTCACTGAAAACAACAGTTAGGTCTATGCTGTGATGAGGTGGTTTTACTGAACACAACAGTGAGGTATATGCTGTGATGAGGTGGGTTCACTGAACACAACAGTTAAGTCTATGCTGTGATGAGGTGGTTTCACTGAACACAACAGTCAGGTATGTGCTGTGATGAGGTGGGTTCACTGAACACAACAGTTAGGTAAAGGTATATGCTGTGATGAGGTGGGTTCACTTAAGACAACAGTTAGGTAAAGGTAAATGCTGTGATGAGGTGGTTTCACTGAACACAACAGTTAGGTCTATGCTGTGATGACGTGGTTTCACTGAACACAACAGTCAGGTATATGCTGTGATGAGGTGGGTTCACTGAACACAACAGTTAGGTAAAGGTATATGCTGTGATGAGGTTGGTTTACTGAACACAACAGTTAGGTAAAGGTATATGCTGTGATGAGGTGGTTTCAGTGAACACAACAGTCAGGTATATGTTGTGATGAGGTGGGTTCACTGAACACAACAGTTAGGTAAAGGTATATGCTGTGATGAGGTGGGTTCACTGAACACAACAGTTAGGTAAAGGTATATGCTGTGATGAGGTGGTTTCACTGAACACAACAGTCAGGTATATGCTGTGATGAGGTGGGTTCACTGAACACAACGGTTAGGTAAAGGTATATGCTGTGATGAGGTGGTTTCACTGAACACAACAGTTAGGTAAAGCTATATGCTGTGATGAGGTGGTTTCACTGAACACAACAGTCAGGTATATGCTGTGATGAGGTGAGTTCACTGAACACAACAGTTAGGTGTATGCTGTGATGAGGTGGTTTCACTGAACAGAACAGTCAGGTATATGCTGTGATGAGGTGGTTTCACTGAACACAACAGTTAGGTAAAGGTATATGCTGTGATGAGGTGGGTTCACTGAACACAACAGTCAGGTATATGCTGTGATGAGGTGGGTTCACTGAACACAACAGTTAGGTAAAGGTATATGCTGTGATGAGTTGGTTTCACTGAACACAACAGTTAGGTAAAGGTATATGCTGTGATGAGGTGGTTTCACTGAACGTAACAGTCAGGTACATGCTTTTGCCCCAGCTAAAGACAGAGCTTGGTGTAGGGCCAATAAACTAGATACAGATATGAGATTTATTCACATTATAGGTTGTAAAAAACTAAATATCATATCGGTCCTAGATAGAGGGGAGTTAACAGCCTTTGGCAAAGTACAACTCCTTAGTTTCTGGAGAGAGTATATAAGGAAACACGTAGCGTTAAGACAGGATATAAACACATATGAACAGTGGTTCTTGAGAAAATTTAGACCATCAAAGGCGCTATCAAAGATCAATAATTTACTAGATGAGATCTCACATAGGACATTGCCCGCATATGTGACCAAATGGGAAAAAGAGGTAGGCCTAAAACTGGATAAGAGGTTATGGGATAAGATCTTCCACTCAATTTGGATTACTTCAGATACAAGTACTCAATTAACGCAATACAAACTCATAACGAGATGGTATCTTACACCGGCAAGGATGGCAAGTAGTGGCCTAATAGCAAATGATCTATGTTGGAAGTGTACTAATCAACGCGGTACTTTGGTACATATGATGTGGGAATGTCCTATAGTGAGGAATTTTTGGATGGAGGTATAACATTTTTTAAAATCCAAATTTACTAAGCAATTAACCATCGATATTATGGGGGCCCTGTTTGGAGTACTGGATGGAGCTCAAGGATTAGGTCAGGTGTGGGAGTCATTGTTGATCCTGGGAACAGCAGTCGCGAGGAAACTTATTATAAAATTATGGAAAACACAAGGAGCACCATCGGTTCAGGAATGGGTAACTGAGATGACAGCAATTTTGGAGGATGAAATAGGTAATGAGGTGGTAGAAGAAGCAGAAGATAGAATACAACCTACTTGTAGAATAGGGAAAGAAATGTGTATACTATGGAATAGTAGGTTATAATTTGAATTTAATGGTGGAAGAGGCCAGTCCCGGAATAAATGGATAGTTGGATGGGGTGAATGTATAGGTAAAAGGTGAATGGATGTGGTAAGAGGAATGAAGTAGGAGGTGGAAGAAGGGGTGGGAGTTATCTATCGCCTTATGTGTCCATTTGCTACGGCAAAGGAAGCAATAGGCCCTTGTAGCTAGTAATGAAGTGCGGACAGGAATAAGATGGGGGGTCTAAAACAGGTTTCGGGCGGTAGAGGGGAGGGGTGGGATTGGATTCAGAGGACCTAGTGTTTGTTTTTTGTTTTTTAGCTTAGTCGATTATATAATAAAGATGTTAACGCAAACTATGATGCAAATTAATCCCAACTACAGGAGGTCTCTGATGAAGCCAAGTTAACAGGTTGGGACATGGCTTTTGTTGAGCTGCTGATTGTTTGCAAAAAAAAAAGGAAAGGGAAAGGACAAAAGGGAAAAAGGAAGAAAGAAAGAAAAGAAGAAAAGAGAAAGGAAGAAAAAAAAAAAAAGAAAAAAAAAGAAAAAAAAAAAAAACAGTCAGGTATATGCTGTGATGAGGTGGTTTCACTGAACACAACAGTCAGGTATATGTTGTGATGAGGTGGGTTCACTGAACACAACAGTTAGGTAAAGGTATATGCTGTGATGAGGTGGGTTCACTGAACACAACAGTTAGGTAAAGGTATATGCTGTGATGAGGTGGTTTCACTGAACACAACAGTCAGGTATATGCTGTGATGAGGTGGGTTCACTGAACACAACAGTTAGGTAAAGGTATATGCTGTGATGAGGTGGTTTCACTGAACACAACAGTTAAGTAAAGCTATATGCTGTGATGAGGTGGTTGCACTGAACACAACAGTCAGGTATATGCTTTGATGAGGTGGGTTCACTGAACACAACAGTTAGGTGTATGCTGTGATGAGGTGGTTTCACTGAACACAACAGTTAGGTAAAGGTATATGCTGTGATGAGGTGGGTTCACTGAACACAACAGTCAGGTATATGCTGTGATGAGGTGGGTTCACTGAACACAACAGTTAGGTAAAGGTATATGCTGTGATGAGTTGGTTTCACTGAACACAACAGTTAGGTAAAGGTATATGTTGTGATGAGGTGGTTTCACTGAACGTAACAGTCAGGTATATGCTGTGATGAGGTGGGTTCACTGAACACAACAGTTAGGTAAAGGTCTATGCTGTGATGAGGTGGTTTTACTGAACACAACAGTCAGGTATATGCTGTGATGAGGTGGGTTCACTGAACACAACAGTCAGGTATACGCTGTGATGAGGTGGGTTCACTGAACACAACAGTTAGGTAAAGGTATATGCTGTGATGAGGTGGGTTCACGTAAGACAACAGTTAGGTAAAGGTATATGCTGTGATGAGGTGGTTTCACTGAACACAACAGCTAGGTATATGCTGTGATGGTGATTTCACTGAACTCAACAGTCAAGTATATGATGTGATGAGGTGGTTTCACTGAACACAACAGTTAGGTAAAGGTATATGCTGTAATGAGGTGGGTTCACTGAACACAACAGTTAGGTAAAGGTATATGCTGTGATGAGGTGGGTTCACTGAACACAACAGTCAGGTATATGCTGTGATGAGGTGGATTCACTGAACACAACAGTTAGGTAAAGGTCTATGCTGTGATGAGGTGGTTTCACTGAACACATTAGTCAGGTATAGGCTGTGATGAGGTGGGTTCACTGAACACAACAGTTAGGTAAAGGTATATGCTGTGATGAGGTGGTTACACTGAACACAACAGTCAGGTATATGCTGTGATGGTGGTTTCACTGAACACAACAGTCAGGTATATGCTGTGATGAGGTGGTTTCACTGAACACAACAGTTAGGTAAAGGTATATGCTGTGATGAGGTGGTTTCACTGAAAACAACAGTCAGGTATATGTTGTGATGAGGTGGGTTCACTGAACACAACAGTTAGATAAAGGTATATGCTGTGATGAGGTGGTTTTACTGAACACAACAGTCAGGTATATGCTGTGATGAGGTGGGTTCACTGAACACAACAGTCAGGTATATGCTGTGATGAGGTGGGTTCACTGAACACAACAGTTAGGTAAAGGTATATGCTGTGATGAGGTGGGTTCACTTAAGACAACAGTTAGGTAAAGGTATATGCTGTGATGGTGATTTCACTGAACTCAACAGTCAAGTATATGATGTGATGAGGTGGGTTCACTGAACACAACAGTTAGGTAAAGGTATATGCTGTAATGAGGTGGGTTCACTGAACACAACAGTTAGGTAAAGGTATATGCTGTGATGAGGTGGTTTCACTGAACACAACAGTCAGGTATATGTTGTGATGAGGTGGGTTCACTGAACACAACAGTTAGGTAAAGGTATATGCTGTGATGAGGTGGGTTCACTGAAAACAACAGTTAGGTAAAGGTATACGCTGTGATGAGGTGGGTTCACTGAACACAACAGTTAGGTAAAGGTATATGCTGTGATGAGGTGGGTTCACGTAAGACAACAGTTAGGTAAAGGTATATGCTGTGATGAGGTGGTTTTACTGAACTCAACAGTCTGGTATATGCTGTGATGAGGTGGTTTCACTGAACACAACAGCTAGGTATATGCTGTGATGGTGATTTCACTGAACTCAACAGTCAAGTATATGATGTGATGAGGTGGTTTCACTGAACACAACAGTTAGGTAAAGGTATATGCTGTAATGAGGTGGGTTCACTGAACACAACAGTTAGGTAAAGGTATATGCTGTGATGAGGTGGGTTCACTGAACACAACAGTCAGGTATATGCTGTGATGAGGTGGATTCACTGAACACAACAGTTAGGTAAAGGTCTATGCTGTGATGAGGTGGTTTCACTGAACACATTAGTCAGGTATAGGCTGTGATGAGGTGGGTTCACTGAACACAACAGTTAGGTAAAGGTATATGCTGTGATGAGGTGGTTACACTGAACACAACAGTCAGGTATATGCTGTGATGGTGGTTTCACTGAACACAACAGTCAGGTATATGCTGTGATGAGGTGGTTTCACTGAACACAACAGTTAGGTAAAGGTATATGCTGTGATGAGGTGGTTTCACTGAAAACAACAGTCAGGTATATGTTGTGATGAGGTGGGTTCACTGAACACAACAGTTAGGTAAAGGTATATGCTGTGATGAGGTGGTTTTACTGAACACAACAGTCAGGTATATGCTGTGATGAGGTGGGTTCACTGAACACAACAGTCAGGTATATGCTGTGATGAGGTGGGTTCACTGAACACAACAGTTAGGTAAAGGTATATGCTGTGATGAGGTGGGTTCACTTAAGACAACAGTTAGGTAAAGGTATATGCTGTGATGGTGATTTCACTGAACTCAACAGTCAAGTATATGATGTGATGAGGTGGGTTCACTGAACACAACAGTTAGGTAAAGGTATATGCTGTAATGAGGTGGGTTCACTGAACACAACAGTTAGGTAAAGGTATATGCTGTGATGAGGTGGTTTCACTGAACACAACAGTCAGGTATATGTTGTGATGAGGTGGGTTCACTGAACACAACAGTTAGGTAAAGGTATATGCTGTGATGAGGTGGGTTCACTGAAAACAACAGTTAGGTAAAGGTATATGCTGTGATGAGGTGGGTTCACTGAAAACAACAGTTAGGTAAAGGTATATGCTGTGATGAGTTGGGTTTACTGAACACAACAGTTAGGTAAAGGTATATGCTGTGATGAGGTGGGTTCACTTAAGACAACAGTTAGGTAAAGGTATATGCTGTGATGAGGTGGTTTTACTGAACACAACAGTCAGGTATATGCTGTGATGAGGTGGGTTCACTGAACACAACAGTTAGGTCTATGCTGTGATGAGGTGGTTTCACTGAACACAATGGTTAGGTCTATGCTGTGATGAGGTGGTTTCACTGAACACAACAGTCAGGTATATGCTGTGATGAGGTGGGTTCACTGAACACAACAGTTAGGTAAAGGTATATGCTGTGATGAGGTGGTTTCACTGAAGACAACAGTTAGGTAAAGGTATATGCTGTGATGAGGTGGTTTCACTGAACATAACAGTCAGGTATATGCTGTAATGAGGTGGGTTCACTGAACACAACAGTTAGGTCTATGCTGTGATGAGGTGGTTTTACTGAACACAACAGTGAGGTATATGCTGTGATGAGGTGGGTTCACTGAACACAACAGTTAAGTCTATGCTGTGATGAGGTGGTTTCACTGAACACAACAGTCAGGTATATAGGTAAAGGTATATGCTGTGATGAGGTTGGTTTACTGAACACAAAAGTTAGGTAAAGGTATATGCTGTGATGAGGTGGTTTCACTGAACACAACAGTCAGGTATATGTTGTGATGAGGTGGGTTCACTGAACACAACAGTTAGGTAAGGGTATATGCTGTGATGAGGTGGGTTCACTGAACACAACAGTTAGGTAAAGGTATATGCTGTGATGAGGTGGTTTCACTGAACACAACAGTCAGGTATATGCTGTGATGAGGTGGGTTCACTGAACACAACAGTTAGGTAAAGGTATATGCTGTGATGAGTTGGTTTCACTGAACACAACAGTCAGGTATATGCTGTGATGAGGTGGGTTCACTGAACACAACAGTTAGGTGTATGCTGTGATGAGGTGGTTTCACTGAAGACAACAGTTAGGTAAAGGTATATGCTGTGATGAGGTGGGTTCACTGAACACAACAGTTAGGTCTATGCGGTGGTTGAGGTGGTTTTACTGAACACAACAGTCAGGTATATGCTGTGATGAGGTGGGTTCACTGAACACAACAGTTAGGTCTATGCTGTGATGAGGTGGTTTCACTGAACACAACAGTCAGGTATGTGCTGTGATGAGGTGGGTACACTGAACACAACAGTTAGGTAAAGGTATATGCTGTGATGAGGTGGTTTCACTGAACACAACAGTTAGGTCTATGCTGTGATGAGGTGGTTTCACTGAACACAACAGTCAGGTATATGCTGTGATGAGGTGGGTTCACTGAACACAACAGTTAGGTAAAGGTATATGCAGTGATGAGGTGGTTTCATTGAACACAACAGTCAGGTATATGTTGTGATGAGGTGGGTTCACTGAACACAACAGTTAGGTAAATGTATATGCTGTAATGAGGTGGACTCACTGAACACAACAGTTAGGTAAAGGTATATGCTGTGATGAGGTGGTTTCACTGAACACAACAGTTAAGTCTATTATTATTATTTATTATTATTATTTAGTATTTATATAGCGCCAACATCTTCCGCAGCGCTGTACAGAGTATATTGTCTTGTCACTTAACTGTCCCTCAGGAGCTCACAATATAATCCCTAACATAGTCCTATGTTTATGTATGTATTGTGTAGTGTATGTACTGTAGTCTAGGGCCAATTTCGAGGGAAGCCAATGAACTTATCTGTATGTTTTTGGGATGTGGAAGGAAACCAGAGTACCCGGAGGAAACCCACGCAGACACGGGGAGAACATACAAGCTCCTTGCAGATGTTGACTTGGCTGGGATTCGAACCAGGGACCCAGCGTTGCAAGGCAAGAGCGCTAACCACTATGCCACCGTGCTGTCTATGCTGTGATGAGGTGGTTTCACGGAACACAACAGTCAGGTATATGCTGTGATGAGGTGGGTTCACTGAACACAACAGTTAGGTAAAGGTATATGCTGTGATGAGGTGGGTTCACTGAAAACAACAGTTAGGTAAAGGTATATGCTGTGATGAGGTGGGTTTACTGAACACAACAGTTAGGTAAAGGTATATGCTGTGATTAGGTGGTTTCACTGAACATAACAGTTAGGTAAAGGTATATGCTGTGATGAGGTGGTTTTACTGAACACAACAGTCAAGTATATGCTGTGATGAGGTGGGTTCACTGAACACAACAGTTAGGTCTATGCTGTGATGAGGTGGGTTCACTGAACACAACGGTTAGGTCTATGCTGTGATGAGGTGGTTTCACTGAACACAACAGTCAGGTATATGCTGTGATGAGGTGGGTTCACTGAACACAACAGTTAGGTAAAGGTATATGCTGTGATGAGTCGGTTTCACTGAAGACAACAGTTAGGTAAAGGTATATGCTGTGATGAGGTGGTTTCACTGAACACAACAGTCAGGTATATGCTGTAATGAGGTGGGTTCACTGAAAACAACAGTTAGGTCTATGCTGTGATGAGGTGGTTTTACTGAACACAACAGTGAGGTATATGCTGTGATGAGGTGCGTTCACTGAACACAACAGTTAAATCTATGCTGTGATGAGGTGGTTTCACTGAACACAACAGTCAGGTATGTGCTGTGATGAGGTGGGTTCACTGAACACAACAGTTAGGTAAAGGTATATGCTGTGATGAGGTGGGTTCACTTAAGACAACAGTTAGGTAAAGGTATATGCTGTGATGAGGTGGTTTCACTGAACACAACAGTTAGGTCTATGCTGTGATGACGTGGTTTCACTGAACACAACAGTCAGGTATATGCTGTGATGAGGTGGGTTCACTGAACACAACAGTTAGGTAAAGGTATATGCTGTGATGAGGTTGGTTTACTGAACACAACAGTTAGGTAAAGGTATATGCTGTGATGAGGTGGTTTCACTGAACACAACAGTCAGGTATATGTTGTGATGAGGTGGGTTCACTGAACACAACAGTTAGGTAAAGGTATATGCTGTGATGAGGTGGGTTCACTGAACACAACAGTTAGGTAAAGGTATATGCTGTGATGAGGTGGTTTCACTGAACACAACAGTCAGGTATATGCTGTGATGAGGTGGGTTCACTGAACACAACAGTTAGGTAAAGGTATATGCTGTGATGAGGTGGTTTCACTGAACACAACAGTTAGGTAAAGCTATATGCTGTGATGAGGTGGTTGCACTGAACACAACAGTCAGGTATATGCTTTGATGAGGTGGGTTCACTGAACACAACAGTTAGGTGTATGCTGTGATGAGGTGGTTTCACTGAACACAACAGTTAGGTAAAGGTATATGCTGTGATGAGGTGGGTTCACTGAACACAACAGTCAGGTATATGCTGTGATGAGGTGGGTTCACTGAACAAAACAGTTAGGTAAAGGTATATGCTGTGATGAGGTGGTTTCACTGAACACAACAGTCAGGTATATGTTGTGATGAGGTGGGTTCACTGAACACAACAGTTAGGTAAAGGTATATGCTGTGATGAGGTGGTTTTACTGAACACAACAGTCAGGTATATGCTGTGATGAGGTGGGTTCACTGAACACAACAGTCAGGTATACGCTGTGATGAGGTGGGTTCACTGAACACAACAGTTAGGTAAAGGTATATGCTGTGATGAGGTGGGTTCACGTAAGACAACAGTTAGGTAAAGGTATATGCTGTGATGAGGTGGTTTTACTGAACACAACAGTCAGGTATATGCTGTGATGAGGTGGTTTTACTGAACACAACAGTCAGGTATATGCTGTGATGAGGTGGATTCACTGAACACAACAGTTAGGTAAAGGTCTATGCTGTGATGAGGTGGTTTCACTGAACACATTAGTCAGGTATAGGCTGTGATGAGGTGGGTTCACTGAACACAACAGTTAGGTAAAGGTATATGCTGTGATGAGGTGGTTACACTGAACACAACAGTCAGGTATATGCTGTGATGGTGGTTTCACTGAACACAACAGTCAGGTATATGCTGTGATGAGGTGGTTTCACTGAACACAACAGTTAGGTAAAGGTATATGCTGTGATGAGGTGGTTTCACTGAAAACAACAGTCAGGTATATGTTGTGATGAGGTGGGTTCACTGAACACAACAGTTAGGTAAAGGTATATGCTGTGATGAGGTGGTTTTACTGAACACAACAGTCAGGTATATGCTGTGATGAGGTGGGTTCACTGAACACAACAGTCAGGTATATGCTGTGATGAGGTGGGTTCACTGAACACAACAGTTAGGTAAAGGTATATGCTGTGATGAGGTGGGTTCACTTAAGACAACAGTTAGGTAAAGGTATATGCTGTGATGGTGATTTCACTGAACTCAACAGTCAAGTATATGATGTGATGAGGTGGGTTCACTGAACACAACAGTTAGGTAAAGGTATATGCTGTAATGAGGTGGGTTCACTGAACACAACAGTTAGGTAAAGGTATATGCTGTGATGAGGTGGTTTCACTGAACACAACAGTCAGGTATATGTTGTGATGAGGTGGGTTCACTGAACACAACAGTTAGGTAAAGGTATATGCTGTGATGAGGTGGGTTCACTGAAAACAACAGTTAGGTAAAGGTATACGCTGTGATGAGGTGGGTTCACTGAACACAACAGTTAGGTAAAGGTATATGCTGTGATGAGGTGGGTTCACGTAAGACAACAGTTAGGTAAAGGTATATGCTGTGATGAGGTGGTTTTACTGAACACAACAGTCTGGTATATGCTGTGATGAGGTGGTTTCACTGAACACAACAGCTAGGTATATGCTGTGATGGTGATTTCACTGAACTCAACAGTCAAGTATATGATGTGATGAGGTGGTTTCACTGAACACAACAGTTAGGTAAAGGTATATGCTGTAATGAGGTGGGTTCACTGAACACAACAGTTAGGTAAAGGTATATGCTGTGATGAGGTGGGTTCACTGAACACAACAGTCAGGTATATGCTGTGATGAGGTGGATTCACTGAACACAACAGTTAGGTAAAGGTCTATGCTGTGATGAGGTGGTTTCACTGAACACATTAGTCAGGTATAGGCTGTGATGAGGTGGGTTCACTGAACACAACAGTTAGGTAAAGGTATATGCTGTGATGAGGTGGTTACACTGAACACAACAGTCAGGTATATGCTGTGATGGTGGTTTCACTGAACACAACAGTCAGGTATATGCTGTGATGAGGTGGTTTCACTGAACACAACAGTTAGGTAAAGGTATATGCTGTGATGAGGTGGTTTCACTGAAAACAACAGTCAGGTATATGTTGTGATGAGGTGGGTTCACTGAACACAACAGTTAGGTAAAGGTATATGCTGTGATGAGGTGGTTTTACTGAACACAACAGTCAGGTATATGCTGTGATGAGGTGGGTTCACTGAACACAACAGTCAGGTGTATGCTGTGATGAGGTGGGTTCACTGAACACAACAGTTAGGTAAAGGTATATGCTGTGATGAGGTGGGTTCACTTAAGACAACAGTTAGGTAAAGGTATATGCTGTGATGGTGATTTCACTGAACTCAACAGTCAAGTATATGATGTGATGAGGTGGGTTCACTGAACACAACAGTTAGGTAAAGGTATATGCTGTAATGAGGTGGGTTCACTGAACACAACAGTTAGGTAAAGGTATATGCTGTGATGAGGTGGTTTCACTGAACACAACAGTCAGGTATATGTTGTGATGAGGTGGGTTCACTGAACACAACAGTTAGGTAAAGGTATATGCTGTGATGAGGTGGGTTCACTGAAAACAACAGTTAGGTAAAGGTATATGCTGTGATGAGGTGGGTTCACTGAAAACAACAGTTAGGTAAAGGTATATGCTGTGATGAGTTGGGTTTACTGAACACAACAGTTAGGTAAAGGTATATGCTGTGATGAGGTGGGTTCACTTAAGACAACAGTTAGGTAAAGGTATATGCTGTGATGAGGTGGTTTTACTGAACACAACAGTCAGGTATATGCTGTGATGAGGTGGGTTCACTGAACACAACAGTTAGGTCTATGCTGTGATGAGGTGGTTTCACTGAACACAATGGTTAGGTCTATGCTGTGATGAGGTGGTTTCACTGAACACAACAGTCAGGTATATGCTGTGATGAGGTGGGTTCACTGAACACAACAGTTAGGTAAAGGTATATGCTGTGATGAGGTGGTTTCACTGAAGACAACAGTTAGGTAAAGGTATATGCTGTGATGAGGTGGTTTCACTGAACATAACAGTCAGGTATATGCTGTAATGAGGTGGGTTCACTGAACACAACAGTTAGGTCTATGCTGTGATGAGGTGGTTTTACTGAACACAACAGTGAGGTATATGCTGTGATGAGGTGGGTTCACTGAACACAACAGTTAAGTCTATGCTGTAATGAGGTGGTTTCACTGAACACAACAGTCAGGTATATAGGTAAAGGTATATGCTGTGATGAGGTTGGTTTACTGAACACAAAAGTTAGGTAAAGGTATATGCTGTGATGAGGTGGTTTCACTGAACACAACAGTCAGGTATATGTTGTGATGAGGTGGGTTCACTGAACACAACAGTTAGGTAAGGGTATATGCTGTGATGAGGTGGGTTCACTGAACACAACAGTTAGGTAAAGGTATATGCTGTGATGAGGTGGTTTCACTGAACACAACAGTCAGGTATATGCTGTGATGAGGTGGGTTCACTGAACACAACAGTTAGGTAAAGGTATATGCTGTGATGAGTTGGTTTCACTGAACACAACAGTCAGGTATATGCTGTGATGAGGTGGGTTCACTGAACACAACAGTTAGGTGTATGCTGTGATGAGGTGGTTTCACTGAAGACAACAGTTAGGTAAAGGTATATGCTGTGATGAGGTGGGTTCACTGAACACAACAGTTAGGTCTATGCGGTGGTTGAGGTGGTTTTACTGAACACAACAGTCAGGTATATGCTGTGATGAGGAGGGTTCACTGAACACAACAGTTAGGTCTATGCTGTGATGAGGTGGTTTCACTGAACACAACAGTCAGGTATGTGCTGTGATGAGGTGGGTACACTGAACACAACAGTTAGGTAAAGGTATATGCTGTGATGAGGTGGTTTCACTGAACACAACAGTTAGGTCTATGCTGTGATGAGGTGGTTTCACTGAACACAACAGTCAGGTATATGCTGTGATGAGGTGGGTTCACTGAACACAACAGTTAGGTAAAGGTATATGCTGTGATGAGGTGGGTTTACTGAACACAACAGTTAGGTAAAGGTATATGCAGTGATGAGGTGGTTTCATTGAACACAACAGTCAGGTATATGTTGTGATGAGGTGGGTTCACTGAACACAACAGTTAGGTAAATGTATATGCTGTAATGAGGTGGACTCACTGAACACAACAGTTAGGTAAAGGTATATGCTGTGATGAGGTGGTTTCACTGAACACAACAGTTAAGTCTATTATTATTATTTATTATTATTATTTAGTATTTATATAGCGCCAACATCTTCCGCAGCGCTGTACAGAGTATATTGTCTTGTCACTTAACTGTCCCTCAGGAGCTCACAATATAATCCCTAACATAGTCCTATGTTTATGTATGTATTGTGTAGTGTATGTACTGTAGTCTAGGGCCAATTTCGAGGGAAGCCAATGAACTTATCTGTATGTTTTTGGGATGTGGAAGGAAACCAGAGTACCCGGAGGAAACCCACGCAGACACGGGGAGAACATACAAGCTCCTTGCAGATGTTGACTTGGCTGGGATTCGAACCAGGGACCCAGCGTTGCAAGGCAAGAGCGCTAACCACTATGCCACCGTGCTGTCTATGCTGTGATGAGGTGGTTTCACGGAACACAACAGTCAGGTATATGCTGTGATGAGGTGGGTTCACTGAACACAACAGTTAGGTAAAGGTATATGCTGTGATGAGGTGGGTTCACTGAAAACAACAGTTAGGTAAAGGTATATGCTGTGATGAGGTGGGTTTACTGAACACAACAGTTAGGTAAAGGTATATGCTGTGATTAGGTGGTTTCACTGAACATAACAGTTAGGTAAAGGTATATGCTGTGATGAGGTGGTTTTACTGAACACAACAGTCAAGTATATGCTGTGATGAGGTGGGTTCACTGAACACAACAGTTAGGTCTATGCTGTGATGAGGTGGGTTCACTGAACACAACGGTTAGGTCTATGCTGTGATGAGGTGGTTTCACTGAACACAACAGTCAGGTATATGCTGTGATGAGGTGGGTTCACTGAACACAACAGTTAGGTAAAGGTATATGCTGTGATGAGTCGGTTTCACTGAAGACAACAGTTAGGTAAAGGTATATGCTGTGATGAGGTGGTTTCACTGAACACAACAGTCAGGTATATGCTGTAATGAGGTGGGTTCACTGAAAACAACAGTTAGGTCTATGCTGTGATGAGGTGGTTTTACTGAACACAACAGTGAGGTATATGCTGTGATGAGGTGCGTTCACTGAACACAACAGTTAAATCTATGCTGTGATGAGGTGGTTTCACTGAACACAACAGTCAGGTATGTGCTGTGATGAGGTGGGTTCACTGAACACAACAGTTAGGTAAAGGTATATGCTGTGATGAGGTGGGTTCACTTAAGACAACAGTTAGGTAAAGGTATATGCTGTGATGAGGTGGTTTCACTGAACACAACAGTTAGGTCTATGCTGTGATGACGTGGTTTCACTGAACACAACAGTCAGGTATATGCTGTGATGAGGTGGGTTCACTGAACACAACAGTTAGGTAAAGGTATATGCTGTGATGAGGTTGGTTTACTGAACACAACAGTTAGGTAAAGGTATATGCTGTGATGAGGTGGTTTCACTGAACACAACAGTCAGGTATATGTTGTGATGAGGTGGGTTCACTGAACACAACAGTTAGGTAAAGGTATATGCTGTGATGAGGTGGGTTCACTGAACACAACAGTTAGGTAAAGGTATATGCTGTGATGAGGTGGTTTCACTGAACACAACAGTCAGGTATATGCTGTGATGAGGTGGGTTCACTGAACACAACAGTTAGGTAAAGGTATATGCTGTGATGAGGTGGTTTCACTGAACACAACAGTTAGGTAAAGCTATATGCTGTGATGAGGTGGTTGCACTGAACACAACAGTCAGGTATATGCTTTGATGAGGTGGGTTCACTGAACACAACAGTTAGGTGTATGCTGTGATGAGGTGGTTTCACTGAACACAACAGTTAGGTAAAGGTATATGCTGTGATGAGGTGGGTTCACTGAACACAACAGTCAGGTATATGCTGTGATGAGGTGGGTTCACTGAACAAAACAGTTAGGTAAAGGTATATGCTGTGATGAGGTGGTTTCACTGAACACAACAGTCAGGTATATGTTGTGATGAGGTGGGTTCACTGAACACAACAGTTAGGTAAAGGTATATGCTGTGATGAGGTGGTTTTACTGAACACAACAGTCAGGTATATGCTGTGATGAGGTGGGTTCACTGAACACAACAGTCAGGTATACGCTGTGATGAGGTGGGTTCACTGAACACAACAGTTAGGTAAAGGTATATGCTGTGATGAGGTGGGTTCACGTAAGACAACAGTTAGGTAAAGGTATATGCTGTGATGAGGTGGTTTTACTGAACACAACAGTCAGGTATATGCTGTGATGAGGTGGTTTCACTGAACACAACAGCTAGGTATATGCTGTGATGGTGATTTCACTGAACTCAACAGTCAAGTATATGATGTGATGAGGTGGTTTCACTGAACACAACAGTTAGGTAAAGGTATATGCTGTAATGAGGTGGGTTCACTGAACACAACAGTTAGGTAAAGGTATATGCTGTGATGAGGTGGGTTCACTGAACACAACAGTCAGGTATATGCTGTGATGAGGTGGATTCACTGAACACAACAGTTAGGTAAAGGTCTATGCTGTGATGAGGTGGTTTCACTGAACACATTAGTCAGGTATAGGCTGTGATGAGGTGGGTTCACTGAACACAACAGTTAGGTAAAGGTATATGCTGTGATGAGGTGGTTACACTGAACACAACAGTCAGGTATATGCTGTGATGGTGGTTTCACTGAACACAACAGTCAGGTATATGCTGTGATGAGGTGGTTTCACTGAACACAACAGTTAGGTAAAGGTATATGCTGTGATGAGGTGGTTTCACTGAAAACAACAGTCAGGTATATGTTGTGATGAGGTGGGTTCACTGAACACAACAGTTAGGAAAAGGTATATGGTGTGATGAGGTGGTTTTACTGAACACAACAGTCAGGTATATGCTGTGATGAGGTGGGTTCACTGAACACAACAGTTAGGTAAAGGTATATGCCGTGATGAGGTGGGTTCACTTAAGACAACAGTTAGGTAAAGGTATATGCTGTGATGGTGATTTCACTGAACTCAACAGTCAAGTATATGATGTGATGAGGTGGGTTCACTGAACACAACAGTTAGGTAAAGGTATATGCTGTAATGAGGTGGGTTCACTGAACACAACAGTTAGGTAATGGTATATGCTGTGATGAGGTGGTTTCACTGAACACAACAGTCAGGTATATGTTGTGATGAGGTGGGTTCACTGAACACAACAGTTAGGTAAAGGTATATGCTGTGATGAGGTGGGTTCACTTAAGACAACAGTTAGGTAAAGGTATATGCTGTGATGAGGTGGTTTTACTGAACACAACAGTTAGGTATATGCTGTGATGAGGTGGGTTCACTGAACACAACAGTTAGGTCTATGCTGTGATGAGGTGGTTTCACTGAACACAACGGTTAGGTCTATGCTGTGATGAGGTGGTTTCACTGAACACTACAGTCAGGTATATGCTGTGATGAGGTGGGTTCACTGAACACAACAGTCAGGTATATGTTGTGATGAGGTGGGTTCACTGAACACAACAGTTAGGTAAAGGTATATGCTGTGATGAGGTGGTTTCACTGAAGACAACAGTTAGGTAAAGGTATATGCTGTGATGAGGTGGTTTCACTGAACATAACAGTCAGGTATATGCTGTAATGAGGTGGGTTCACTGAACACAACAGTTAGGTCTATGCTGTGATGAGGTGGTTTTACTGAACACAACAGTGAGGTATATGCTGTGATGAGGTGGGTTCACTGAACACAACAGTTAGGTAAAGGTATATGCTGTGATGAGTTGGTTTCACTGAACACAACAGTCAGGTATATGCTGTGATGAGGTGGGTTCACTGAACACAACAGTTAGGTGTATGCTGTGATGAGGTGGTTTCACTGAAGACAACAGTTAGGTAAAGGTATATGCTGTGATGAGGTGGTTTCACTGAACACAACAGTCAGGTATATGCTGTGATGAGGTGGGTTCACTGAACACAACAGTTAAGTAAAGGTATATGCTGTGATGAGTTGGTTTCACTGAACACAACAGTTAGGTAAAGGTATATGCTGTGATGAGGTGGTTTCACTGAACGTAACAGTCAGGTATATGCTGTGATGAGGTGGGTTCACTGAACACAACAGTTAGGTAAAGGTCTATGCTGTGATGAGGTGGTTTCACTGAACACAACAGTCAGGTATAGGCTGTGATGAGGTGGGTTCACTGAACACAACAGTTAGGTAAAGGTATATGCTGTGATGAGGTGGTTACACTGAACACAACAGTCTGGTATATGCTGTGATGGTGGTTTCACTGAACACAACAGTCAGGTATATGCTGTGATGAGGTGGTTTCACTGAACACAACAGTTAGGTAAAGGTATATGCTGTGATGATGTGGTTTCACTGAACACAACAGGTAGGTAAAGGTATATGCTGTGATGAGGTGGTTTCACTGAACACAACAGTCAGGTATATGTTGTGATGAGGTGGGTTCACTGAACACAACAGTTAGGTAAAGGTATATGCTGTGATGAGGTGGTTTTACTGAACACAACAGTCAGGTATATGCTGTGATGAGGTGGTTTCACTGAACACAACAGCTAGGTATATGATGTGATGGTGATTTCACTGAACTCAACAGTCAAGTATATGATGTGATGAGGTGGTTTCACTGAACACAACAGTTAGGTAAAGGTATATGCTGTAATGAGGTGGGTTCACTGAACACAACAGTTAGGTAAAGGTATATGCTGTGATGAGGTGGTTTCACTGAACACAACAGTCAGGTATATGTTGTGATGAGGTGAGTTCACTGAACACAACAGTTAGGTAAAGGTATATGCTGTGATGAGGTGGTTTCACTGAACACAACAGTTAGGTAAAGGTATATGCTGTGATGAGGTGGTTTCACTGAATACAACAGTCAGGTATATGCTGTGATGAGGTGGGTTCACTGAACACAACAGTTAGGTAAAGGTCTATGCTGTGATGAGGTGGTTTTACTGAACACAACAGTCAGGTATATGCTGTGATGAGGTGGGTTCACTGAACACAACAGTCAGGTATATGCTGTGATGAGGTGGTTTCACTGAACACAACAGTCAGGTATAGGCTGTGATGAGGTGGTTTCACTGAACACAACAGTTAGGTAAAGGTATATGCTGTGATGAGGTGGTTTCACTGAACACAACAGGTAGGTAAAGGTATATGCTGTGATGAGGTGGTTTCACTGAACACAACAGTCAGGTATATGTTGTGATGAGGTGGGTTCACTGAACACAACAGTTAGGTAAAGGTATATGCTGTGATGAGGTGGTTTTACTGAACACAACAGTCAGGTATATGCTGTGATGAGGTGGGTTCACTGAACACAACAGTCAGGTATATGCTGTGATGAGGTGGGTTCACTGAACACAACAGTTAGGTAAAGGTATATGCTGTGATGAGGTGGGTTCACTTAAGGCAACAGTTAGGTAAAGGTATATGCTGTGATGGTGATTTCACTGAACTCAACAGTCAAGTATATGATGTGATGAGGTGGTTTCACTGAACACAACAGTTAGGTAAAGGTATATGCTGTAATGAGGTGGGTTCACTGAACACAACAGTTAGGTAAAGGTATATGCTGTGATGAGGTGGTTTCACTGAACACAACAGTCAGGTATATGTTGTGATGAGGTGGGTTCACTGAACACAACAGTTAGGTATAGGTATATGCTGTGATGAGGTGGGTTCACTTAAGACAACAGTTAGGTAAAGGTATATGCTGTGATGAGGTGGTTTTACTGAACACAACAGTCAGGTATATGCTGTGATGAGGTGGGTTCACTGAACACAACAGTTAGGTCTATGCTGTGATGAGGTGGTTTCACTGAACACAACGGTTAGGTCTATGCTGTGATGGGGTGGTTTCACTGAACACAATAGTCAGGTATATGCTGTGATGAGGTGGGTTCACTGAACACAACAGTTAGGTAAAGGTATATGCTGTGATGAGGTGGTTTCACTGAAGACAACAGTTAGGTAAAGGTATATGCTGTGATGAGGTGGTTTTACTGAACATAACAGTCAGGTATATGCTGTAATGAGGTGGGTTCACTGAACACAACAGTTAGGTCTATGCTGTGATGAGGTGGTTTTACTGAACACAACAGTCAGGTATATGCTGTGATGAGGTGGGTTCACTGAACACAACAGTTAGGTAAAGGTATATGCTGTGATGAGTTGGTTTCACTGAACACAACAGTTAGGTAAAGGTATATGCTGTGATGAGGTGGTTTCACTGAACGTAACAGTCAGGTATATGCTGTGATGAGGTGGGTTCACTGAACACAACAGTTAGGTAAAGGTCTATGCTGTGATGAGGTGGTTTCACTGAACACAACAGTCAGGTATAGGCTGTGATGAGGTGGGTTCACTGAACACAACAGTTAGGTAAAGGTATATGCTGTGATGAGGTGGTTACACTGAACACAACAGTCTGGTATATGCTGTGATGGTGGTTTCACTGAACACAACAGTCAGGTATATGCTGTGATGAGGTGGTTTCACTGAACACAACAGTTAGGTAAAGGTATATGCTGTGATGAGGTGGTTTCACTGAACGTAACAGTCAGGTATATGCTGTGATGAGGTGGGTTCACTGAACACAACAGTTAGGTAAAGGTCTATGCTGTGATGAGGTGGTTTCACTGAACACAACAGTCAGGTATAGGCTGTGATGAGGTGGGTTCACTGAACACAACAGTTAGGTAAAGGTATATGCTGTAATGAGGTGGTTACACTGAACACAACAGTCTGGTATATGCTGTGATGGTGGTTTTACTGAACACAACAGTCAGGTATATGCTGTGATGAGGTGGGTTCACTGAACACAACAGTTAGGTCTATGCTGTGATGAGGTGGTTTCACTGAACACAACGGTTAGGTCTATGCTGTGATGGGGTGGTTTCACTGAACACAATAGTCAGGTATATGCTGTGATGAGGTGGGTTCACTGAACACAACAGTTAGGTAAAGGTATATGCTGTGATGAGGTGGTTTCACTGAAGACAACAGTTAGGTAAAGGTATATGCTGTGATGAGGTGGTTTCACTGAACATAACAGTCAGGTATATGCTGTAATGAGGTGGGTTCACTGAACACAACAGTTAGGTCTATGCTGTGATGAGGTGGTTTTACTGAACACAACAGTCAGGTATATGCTGTGATGAGGTGGGTTCACTGAACACAACAGTTAGGTAAAGGTATATGCTGTGATGAGTTGGTTTCACTGAACACAACAGTTAGGTAAAGGTATATGCTGTGATGAGGTGGTTTCACTGAACGTAACAGTCAGGTATATGCTGTGATGAGGTGGGTTCACTGAACACAACAGTTAGGTAAAGGTCTATGCTGTGATGAGGTGGTTTCACTGAACACAACAGTCAGGTATAGGCTGTGATGAGGTGGGTTCACTGAACACAACAGTTAGGTAAAGGTATATGCTGTGATGAGGTGGTTACACTGAACACAACAGTCTGGTATATGCTGTGATGGTGGTTTCACTGAACACAACAGTCAGGTATATGCTGTGATGAGGTGGTTTCACTGAACACAACAGTTAGGTAAAGGTATATGCTGTGATGAGGTGGTTTCACTGAACACAACAGGTAGGTAAAGGTATATGCTGTGATGAGGTGGTTTCACTGAACACAACAGTCAGGTATATGTTGTGATGAGGTGGGTTCACTGAACACAACAGTTAGGTAAAGGTATATGCTGTGATGAGGTGGTTTTACTGAACACAACAGTCAGGTATATGCTGTGATGAGGTGGTTTCACTGAACACAACAGCTAGGTATATGATGTGATGGTGATTTCACTGAACTCAACAGTCAAGTATATGATGTGATGAGGTGGTTTCACTGAACACAACAGTTAGGTAAAGGTATATGCTGTAATGAGGTGGGTTCACTGAACACAACAGTTAGGTAAAGGTATATGCTGTGATGAGGTGGTTTCACTGAACACAACAGTCAGGTATATGTTGTGATGAGGTGAGTTCACTGAACACAACAGTTAGGTAAAGGTATATGCTGTGATGAGGTGGTTTCACTGAACACAACAGTTAGGTAAAGGTATATGCTGTGATGAGGTGGTTTCACTGAATACAACAGTCAGGTATATGCTGTGATGAGGTGGGTTCACTGAACACAACAGTTAGGTAAAGGTCTATGCTGTGATGAGGTGGTTTCACTGAACACAACAGTCAGGTATAGGCTGTGATGAGGTGGTTTCACTGAACACAACAGTTAGGTATATGCTGTGATGAGGTGGTTTCACTTAACACAACAGGTAGGTAAAGGTATATGCTGTGATGAGGTGGTTTCACTGAACACAACAGTCAGGTATATGTTGTGATGAGGTGGGTTCACTGAACACAACAGTTAGGTAAAGGTATATGCTGTGATGAGGTGGTTTTACTGAACACAACAGTCAGGTATATGCTGTGATGAGGTGGGTTCACTGAACACAACAGTCAGGTATATGCTGTGATGAGGTGGGTTCACTGAACACAACAGTTAGGTAAAGGTATATGCTGTGATGAGGTGGGTTCACTTAAGGCAACAGTTAGGTAAAGGTATATGCTGTGATGGTGATTTCACTGAACTCAACAGTCAAGTATATGATGTGATGAGGTGGTTTCACTGAACACAACAGTTAGGTAAAGGTATATGCTGTAATGAGGTGGGTTCACTGAACACAACAGTTAGGTAAAGGTATATGCTGTGATGAGGTGGTTTCACTGAACACAACAGTCAGGTATATGTTGTGATGAGGTGGGTTCACTGAACACAACAGTTAGGTATAGGTATATGCTGTGATGAGGTGGGTTCACTTAAGACAACAGTTAGGTAAAGGTATATGCTGTGATGAGGTGGTTTTACTGAACACAACAGTCAGGTATATGCTGTGATGAGGTGGGTTCACTGAACACAACAGTTAGGTCTATGCTGTGATGAGGTGGTTTCACTGAACACAACGGTTAGGTCTATGCTGTGATGGGGTGGTTTCACTGAACACAATAGTCAGGTATATGCTGTGATGAGGTGGGTTCACTGAACACAACAGTTAGGTAAAGGTATATGCTGTGATGAGGTGGTTTCACTGAAGACAACAGTTAGGTAAAGGTATATGCTGTGATGAGGTGGTTTCACTGAACATAACAGTCAGGTATATGCTGTAATGAGGTGGGTTCACTGAACACAACAGTTAGGTCTATGCTGTGATGAGGTGGTTTTACTGAACACAACAGTGAGGTATATGCTGTGATGAGGTGGGTTCACTGAACACAACAGTTAAGTCTATGCTGTGATGAGATGGTTTCACTGAACACAACAGTCAGGTATATAGGTAAAGGTATATGCTGTGATGAGGTTGGTTTACTGAACACAACAGTTAGGTAAAGGTATATGCTGTGATGAGGTGAAAGGATATGTAGGTATATATGTATATATATATATATATATGTATGTATATATATTAGTATATAGATCAATTTCATATACAAGCATACATGTATCTAAGTCTGTGCCTCATGTATCTATTCAGTGTGATATTAATGTGTCTATAGAACAATCAGCCACCCACACACATCTGTGCAGGAAGAGCTGGCTGCATGAGGTAGAGAATAGCCAAATTCTTCTCTCTGGGCAAAACCCATAAAATGCCCCAACTGGGGACACCTGGAATGTCATAAATAACATGTTTTCCCCGTGATTATTGAACTGTGTTAATTCTCGTAAATCACATGACTTTCTGTAATTATGGTGACATATGATGATAAACTGCGCATGAGCAAACTCCTGTATTGAGTAGGATATAAGGAAAGCAACTGTAATAAAGATTCAGCATAATTTGTGCTCACAACTCCTGTGTGTGTGTGTGTCCTGTTAACCACGTTATGTGACATGTCCTGGCGCCAGGAAATGAAGTAGTCTAAAGCATCTGATATCTGACACGAACTTAAATAGGTCCAACTCCTTTCAGCTGAGGGCTCGCCGCGGATGGTCTTCTGCAGAGTTCACGTAAGTAATATGACTATACTTCTCTTTTTGTTTTTTTTAAAGAGAGAGGTGTCTATATTATTTATGTGAAATTTCTGTTGATACCAAATGAATCCGGTGTTGGAGTTTGTGTTTTTTGATAGTATAATTTAATTATATAGATTATAAGGTTTTTAGAAGGCCTTAGTTTAAAAAAAAAAAAAAAAAAAAAAAAAATTAGGGAGAATGTAGACTTTTGGTAAGTCTGTTACACTTCTCTTAGTAGGTCTAAGGGAAATATAGATTTTTTGGGAAAAATCTAACAAATTTGAAGTCTGATCAACTTCAATAAATTATTTTCTTTTGGTAAGAAAATAGAGTTCATTTGGGAAATGAACAGGACACCATATGGTATGGATTTCTGGGTATTTGTAGTTCTTAGGTTTTGAATGGGTTTATTATAGGTTATTTTTGTAAGGTTTTTATAATGTCAGATAAGATTCAGATGTCTTAGATTATTTGTCTGCGTTTGTTTTGTAACTAATAATCTGTTTTATTAGTAAGGTTAAGAAAAAAGTTATTAAATTCTGAGAAACAGTTTGGGTTTAGTGAGGTTGTAGAAAGATAAAATCCCTAGACAAAGTTTGTTTTGTTCTCATGAGATGGGAATTATAGATAGAATTATTGATAAATAGTAGTTATTGATAAAAATAGTGTTGATAAATTTTAAAAATATATAAATTATAATTTATCTAGATAAGAATTGCCTATTGGTACGGCAATATCTTATATTTGTATTTGACACATAGATTTAATAGAGGGCCAATAAATTACAGTATAAAACTGGAATTAGATCAATGGGTCAAAATGTTGTCAAAATGTTTACTATCCCAATCCCTAATATAGATGAAATTTATGAACCTTTGTGTTGCCAGAATATCTGGAAGAAAAATATTTTGTTCATCTTTGGGTAGAATATAATATATTATATTAGTCTTGGGCTGTCATTCCCTTGGGGGGGGGAGAAAGGAATAATAGTTCAATCCATATACAATTGGTTAAAGAACTATGTCTAACGGTGATTAGAATTATATATGTCCAAGTCTGTCTTGTTTGTGTGTTAATCTTGACTAGTAATGTGTGTTTTATGTCTGTTTTCCGTCTGGTTGCGCCAGCGATGGAAAAAAGTATTATATAAAGTGTTATAAGATTCTTACTGTATTTCCGAGAGATGGTTAGTAAAATTAATATTAAGGACACTCATGAAACTCAGATAAGAGCGGTCACTTGCAGAAAATCGCCAGTATAAATTCTATGTACGTACAAAACTGGTTTCAGATGCCACCTTGGGAAAAATTCTGTTATACTGGACTTTTTGTAGATGACCGATCATTAATATTGTCTGAATTATCCATGGGTCATTTAATACAAACTTCGTTGAAAAAAAAAAAACATTTCCGAAATACAGTAATGTAATTAATTTCCTGCAAATTTGGGTATAGTTATAAAATAACATGTATCACAATGTATTCATATGTATTATGTGTAAACTGACACATATGTGTGAAAATTGAGAGATTGTATCGAGTACATGATTGTCATATGTATGGTAGAGAGAGGTAATATCCGCAGGGACGTAGCAATAGGGGGGGTACAGAGGTAGTGGCCGCACCTAGGCCTTTGGTCCACAAGGGCCCCGAAGGGTCCACCCTCTATCGCAGTATTAGCTCTCTATTTGTCCTGTAGTGGTAATAATCACTTCTATAGATGCTTTGAATAGTAGCAATCCCTAATCCCCTTCTTGTATCTCTGACGCTGTAGTTGTCTTTGATAAATTTTGGCGCGCTGTATCAATTGCTATGTATAGAGGTCTTGGGGGGGCCCTAATGTAAAACTTACACCAGGGCCCGCAGCTCCTTAGTTCACCCGTGAAAGTGTGTGTTGAAACCATGGGTATATCTGCCTCATAAACTAAATTTTCTTTTTTCTCATTAGGACATTGCTTCTTTAAATTAGTTATTAGCAAGTAGTTAATTAGACAGATACACACGCCTATGGGTAATGATTTTTAAAGGTAATCTTGAAATAATCAAGAATTCCCCTTTAAGTTTGAAAGGGTTAAAAATGAGGACATGTCATTTTTAAGTGATCTAATCTGCGCCCGCCAACATCCGTATGGGTTCCTGTTCTGAAGTAGTCAGTGACAGAGAAATAAAAATGAGGAAGTAAAAAGTTTATTACTTTTTCTAATGGGGTCTAACATTAAAACATTAGATTAATTAAGAAACATATATGTCCGTAGATGTGGAGAAATATCAAGTATTTCTGCATATATACAGATGTATTCTTGATAGTGGCAGAGTCTGAAAAAAAAGGGGTTAAATGTCATTTTTTAAAAGTGGGGTTTTTTTCTCTCTCTCTCTGAGGAAACTATGCCACCAGCAATAAAATGAGGAAGTAACTTAAACGTACTAGTTGTCATTTTTTTTCTGCTGAAGAAAATGAAAGTTAAAAAGCTTTTCTGAATACGTAATGTGTAAGAATGTAATTTAATTGTCATATTTATCTAAACAACATCTTAGGTTTCTCTCAGTTAGATACAGAGGTTAGTAAATAATGACCTAATCCTGAAACTTAGTATCTTCAAATTAAATTAGATTAATTAATTGATACTAACTGTCACCCAGGTCCATATGTACCTGAATGAAGTTTCCCATAATGCAGAATAGATTTTTGGAGGTTTTATATCGTGTCCAAAAAGGGGTTCTGATATTTTTTCATAGGTAGTATAGTGAAATCATATATCATAGTTTGGGGCCAATTTGGAAGGAAGCCGGTTGATTTGTCTGTGTTTTTTTGGGTGAGGAAACTGAGTGCCTGGGGGAAACCCATGCAGCCACGGGGAGGACATGCAGACTCCTGGCAGATGTTAACCAGGCAGAGATTTGAGTAACATTACAAGGTGAAAGCAGTGGTTGCTACACCACCGTGTTAGTATAGTTTTTTTGTATAAAATGAAGTGAGTTTTTAGTACAACTTAATAACTTTATGGATATGGTGGCAATTGTCACTTGGACTCATAATATGTGTAATTAGAGTTAGAAATTGTATCACATTTTTTTTAAAATAATAGTTAGTGGTGTTCATTTGAACAGAATTTCTATGGACTACTGAAATAACATTGTATTTCAGAGTCATATAGGATTCATATATTGTATTTGGTGGTTCAATGCGGATCATTCCTAGACATTTTGAGGATAAAATTTTGCTCATACGTTGATAGGGAATGTTTAATTAAAACTCCTAACAGATAGATATCTTATATAAAAACACACCTACTTTTTGTTGAAATGCTGCCTCTGTAAAGTCTCTGATAAAGTCCTCCATGCTGGTCTGGTCCACCAGAATACAAAAATAATAATAAGTCCTCATCATAAATCTTTCTCTCTTCGCCACACAGAGAGAAAAAAAAAAAAAAAATGCTCCTCCAAAACCACATTGTTAAAATGAAATGCAACTGCCTACATTCTGATTCAAATGTTTCTAAGTATCACTGTTAAGGAGATATTGTATCTGATCGTAGATTTGTAAAACTATGAACGCAATTTTGAGATCCGTCTGCATGATTTGCATAAAAACACTGAATTTCCTGTATCTGAGTTTCTGTGGGTAGTATGCTGTAACTGCATAATACTTTAGCAGAAACGCCATTTAAGGCTTCATATATGGGTCCGGGTCATTCTTGAGATCATTTCCTGTATTTAATAAGAATAGATGTTTTTTTTAAGCCCAAAACCCTTACATTAAATTAAATTAAATCCTTATACTCAGCATAGGAAAATAAGTACATTTTTTCATCCTTAAGAAAATAGTTTATTTTAGTGCTTGAACTTTTTTGACAAACTGCAGAATCATTTGATGTTGGTATGACAATTATTTTACGGACTTTTCACTGTTCTGAAGACTCCAGAGGAAAATACACTGTTTTATAGTGTACTGCTTAGAAGCTTTACCCCTGACAGGATTTTTTCAGTTCTGCTTGATCTGTAGTTCAGTGTCTGTTTAGTAAGGAGGCCTTAGCCTAGTCTCTGTAGTGCTGTTCTTGGTATATGTGCCTATAGAAGTGTGTCTAGGGGACAACCATAGCTGTAGTACCTTAAGCGCACTATAGGGATAAGAACACTATAAGAGGTTCTTTGTATGTCTGTAGCTTTAAATCTGAAAGGGGACCCAACCCTATTACAGGGAGACAGTGCTGGCCACTGTTCCGCTGTACTGGGACCCTGCTCATAAGTATGCCTTATAGCTTACTAACTCTGACCAGACATTAAAGTAACTTTAATGTATGGTCAAATGGGGGAAAGGAGGTATATGGAACGGTCATGTTAGTTTGTTGTCTATACACATGTCCAGCCCTGCCCAGGCCTAGTGATCTGTGTCATGTCATTTCATGTAGTGGTGTAGTAAGAAGGGGTAGTGAGGTAGATATTGCACTAGGGCCACCTAAGTTCTTTAAATACATCGCTATTGTTTGTGGTATGATTGTGGAAGGTATGATGGAATGAGAGTGTGACTTGTAATGGAAGAATGGAAAAGTGGGAATTCATTATGGTGTAAAAATTCATTGGGAATTTATCCTCTCTGCCATGTATGGAGTCACATACTCGCACGGGTACAGTGACACGACGTCATGCGAACGGGGTATTGCGAGAGATCCGTTAGGATCACAGAAAGATCCGCTAAGTATGTTTTGAAGTTCATGGGGGAGAGTATGAATCATAGTAGTATTACAAGTACTAGGAAAAATAAATGACTTATTGGATTTTTGGGAAAAACATGATACTCGCACATTTTTCTTTATTCTTTCAGAAACAACTTGCCAGACATCTATCCTGAGGAGGATAAGACCAGAGTCCATCCGGGAGTATTCCATCCGGAAGTCATCCATCCAGAGGGAGTCTGAGGCTATCCTGAGTCTATCTTTACAGAAGGATTTCTTACTGGATCCGCTGTTTTGGGTGAAATAGTTCGACTAAGACCTGAATCCCAAAAAGAGACTTTTTATCAGTTTCAAGGTTGCTTGTGTCATCTGTTGAAGAATGGAACAAGATCTGGATCTCAGACCCAGGAAGATTGTATGGATTGTGGGACATTCTTATGTGTATTGGGCCCGTAGGGAAGCTACTAATAGTGACTATGGGGAAAACCTTGGGTTATCCAAAAATAACTTCATGATCTATTGGTTTAGTATTAGAGGGATGATTTGGAATATGTTTTTTGGTAGGGTCACTTCTTTAATGCGGAAATTTCCTATGCCAGACATTCTTATTTGTCACTTGGGTGGGAACGACGTGGGTAAAGCTAACACTATTGATTTGTTACACCGCATGAAATATGATTTTATGCGCATTCATGAGATCATTCCCCAATGTGTGTTGGTTTTTTCTGAAATCATTCCCAGACGGGTGTGGATTTTTCCCCAAGATAGATTAAGGGCCATTAAGACATTCATTAATAGGGCATTATCTAGATCCCTGCCAGCTATAAGGGGTTTTTCTTACTGGCATAATAAGCTTGAGGGTTCCCGGCCTAACTTATTCCGCCCGGATAGGGTTCACTTGTCTGATCAAGGATTGGATATTTTTAATGCCGATCTTAGATCAATGATTGAATCAGCTGCTATGAGGGGTGGGTCACTTTATTAAGGATATGATAGAAAGAGAGCTAGTTGTAAGTCACATTATGGGTTACTGCTTTCTGAATAAGTAACAGCCTTCATCTCTGCTATATCATTCTTTAAGTAAAAATTAGAATTAGGGTTTTTGTAAGTTAGATAATGGGTTGATATGTAATGAGCTGATATTTTTATCTCAATTACTAACTAAGGCCAAATGCTAAATAATCCAGGGATTTTTTCTGATTGCCATTTCGGGGTCGGGAAGGAATTTTTCCCTTTCTGGGGCTAATTACACTATGCCTTATAAGGGTTTTTGCCTTCCTCTGGATCAGCAGTGAAATGGGCCGGTATGGTGTTTTTTTTTGGTTAAACGTTATGTACACACCTCTTGCTTCAACCCAGATAACTATAAAACTGTATATTTAT
Source organism: Hyperolius riggenbachi (assembly GCF_040937935.1). Taxonomy (NCBI): domain Eukaryota; kingdom Metazoa; phylum Chordata; class Amphibia; order Anura; family Hyperoliidae; genus Hyperolius; species Hyperolius riggenbachi. Next base: position 122,529,647 of record NC_090657.1, on the reverse strand, counting down.
CAGACAGTAAAATTTATATATCTATATACATATGCTTATTTGTTACTGACCCATATAATTCAGCAGGCCTGATCTCAGTGGGCAATTTTCAGGGAACAAGTCTCCTATTTTTTGGTACCTTGGTCTTTAGTAAATTCAAGTTGGTCATAGTTGTCTTGCTAAGTTTTGCTAGAGTATTATATTTTGTCCTATCCTGATTGTGAATATAGTTGGTGAGTGTCCATATGTGTGATTAGCAGAGTCCTTCTAGTATGGTTAAATCTGAAGGTAGCCATCATTACAGTTGTCCTGTTAGTCCTGACCTTGAAAGAGTATCTTTGGCAGCGGTTGCTATTAGTTACATCTTTTTCTGCTTTGATTTGTAGTGTGTCTGTATAGATATTTACCATTACGGTGGTAAAAAGTCGATTAGTTAACATTCCCTTCCCTTGTTGAATCAGAGTTGTATCTGTTTGGCTGAAGCAAGCATAACAGGCTTTGGTCAGTTTGATTGGTGTGATGGACTACAATTTCACAGCAACACAGTTGCCTTGAGCAACCTAATTGGTATATTTAATATGGGATAATTGGAAGGCCAGAGATGTTGATGGTCTCATGCAGCCTTGTTCCCTAGACTTCTGCTGTGATCTGTATTCCCTCTCACAGATATGTCCTGGACTGAGGCCTGTAGCTACGGTTTTGACTTGCTTAGTGAGTTCTGGTAGTACTCCTGTATTTCTGATCTCAGCCTCTGTACTCTGGGCATTAAGGCCTGAGTATGATTGTATTTGGGTTGGTGTCCACCCCCTGGGTTAACAGGAGTGTGTGACTCTGAGTAAAGGACGCAGAGATAGCTTGGAGTACAGTGGCTGATGGAAGATGAGTGGCCTGCCATGCCTCACAAACGGTTTGTGAACTAAATTGTAGAGTCAAAACCACCCTCTCCCAAATATAGCCACCTTATGCCTGTGTTAGTTGCCATCATAAGGGTTTTTGACCTTGGCCTACCTAAGGCCTAGTATTTAGAAAAGCCTTTTTCTAGACAGGAGCAGATGGAAGCTTCTCTTGGAGGAAGTGCTGATATAAGGCAGTTTCTTTCTTGTATTGATCTAAGAGAAATATTCCTGCCGCAGGCTAAGTTAAACACATGAGTGTACCCTCACATGTAGTCCGCATAATATCTTTACTAGATCACATCAGGAAAGAGAAATGTTCTTGCATCAGGAAAAATAATTATTGGGTTTTTTTTCTGAATAATTTCTGATTTGGTTCTTTTCTGATTTTTCTGATTTGTTCGGCCATTAGATTGGCCAACATTGTTTAATTGATTATTTAAGGTTACAGGTTAGTTAATCATTTTCTTTGTTATGAGTACTTTACCAAATAGCTATTCGTGTTTTGACCATTAGGAGACTTCGACCAAAATTTTGCCCACTGTGATGCTAGCTCTGCCTGCTTTAGGTATTGGCTTTAGTATGGTCATCTTCTTCCTTTGGAAGAAATGACCAAAGGGGGGACTGAAAGGATATGTAGGTATATATGTATATATATATATATATATATATATGTATGTATATATATTAGTATATAGATCAATTTCATATACAAGCATACATGTATCTAAGTCTGTGCCTCATGTATCTATTCAGTGTGATATTAATGTGTCTATAGAACAATCAGCCACCCACACACATCTGTGCAGGAAGAGCTGGCTGCATGAGGTAGAGAATAGCCAAATTCTTCTCTCTGGGCAAAACCCATAAAATGCCCCAACTGGGGACACCTGGAATGTCATAAATAACATGTTTTCCCCGTGATCATTGAACTGTGTTAATTCTCGTAAATCGCATGACTTTCTGTAATTATGGTGACATATGATGATAAACTGCGCATGAGCAAACTCCTGTATTGAGTAGGATATAAGGAAAGCAACTGTAATAAAGATTCAGCATAATTTGTGCTGACAACTCCTGTGTGTGTGTGTGTCCTGTTAACCACGTTATGTGACATGTCCTGGCGCCAGGAAATGAAGTAGTCTAAAGCATCTGATATCTGACACGAACTTAAATAGATCCAACTCCTTTCAGTTTCACTGAACACAACAGTCAGGTATATGTTGTGATGAGGTGGGTTCACTGAACACAACAGTTAGGTAAGGGTATATGCTGTGATGAGGTGGGTTCGCTGAACACAACAGTTAGGTAAAGGTATATGCTGTGATGAGGTGGTTTCACTGAACACAACAGTCAGGTATATGCTGTGATGAGGTGGGTTCACAACAGTTAGGTAAAGGTATATGCTGTGATGAGTTGGTTTCACTGAACACAACAGTCAGGTATATGCTGTGATGAGGTGGGTTCACTGAACACAACAGTTAGGTGTGCACTAAATGGTTTAAAGAGGCGCCCTGGTGGTAAATAAAAGCGTTTAAAAGCAGTTTAAAACCGAGAAAAGGTTTGAGGTTGCTTACCTCAAGGACGACAAATCTTTGTAGGGACAAAAGATTTTATTGGTAGCACAGGCAACGCGTTTCACGGGTCTGAGCCCGCTTCCTCAGGCCAATAGCAGTGCCAGGCCAATTGAAATAGCAAGCCAGCCTCCTTTAGGAGGCTCCCTTAGCTTGCTATTTCAATTGGCCTGGCACTGCTATTGGCCTGAGGAAGCGGGCTCAGACCCGTGAAACGCGTTGCCTGTGCTACCAATAAAATCTTTTGTCCCTACAAAGATTTGTCGTCCTTGAGGTAAGCAACCTCAAACCTTTTCTCGGTTTTAAACTGCTTTTAAACGCTTTTATTTACCACCAGGGCGCCTCTTTAAACCATTTAGTGCATCCCTAAATCCCCATACGATACCCGTGTGAGGGGTGGAGGCAGAACATATGTGGTTTACACCACGGTGGACATCTGCCTCCCTTCTTTTTTCCAAGGAGAGCGACCGCATCTAGGTCCTTAGTGACCTCCCCGAGTGGAGTCGGGTTAATTGTCTCCACCTGCTTCCTGTGGTCGGTTGCCCCTCTGCAACCCACTCTTGTGAGTAGATTCTTATCTTCTATATTGACAATTTTGACTAAACATATCACACTATTGGGCTCCCGTGTTTTTTGTTTCCTGTGCCTTTTCCCCAGAAGGTGTCCTGACACCAATCATCCACTACAACAGTTAGGTGTATGCTGTGATGAGGTGGTTTCACTGAAGACAACAGTTAGGTAAAGGTATATGCTGTGATGAGGTGGGTTCACTGAACACAACAGTTAGGTCTATGCGGTGATGAGGTGGTTTTACTGAACACAACAGTCAGGTATATGCTGTGATGAGGTGGGTTCACTGAACACAACAGTTAGGTCTATGCTGTGATGAGGTGGTTTCACTGAACACAACAGTCAGGTATGTGCTGTGATGAGGTGGGTACACTGAACACAACAGTTAGGTAAAGGTATATGCTGTGATGAGGTGGTTTCACTGAACACAACAGTTAGGTCTATGCTGTGATGAGGTGGTTTCACTGAACACAACAGTCAGGTATATGCTGTGATGAGGTGGTTTCACTGAACACAACAGTTAGGTAAAGGTATATGCTGTGATGAGGTGGGTTTACTGAACACAACAGTTAGGTAAAGGTATATGCAGTGATGAGGTGGTTTCATTGAACACAACAGTCAGGTATATGTTGTGATGAGGTGGGTTGGGTTCACTGAACACAACAGTTAGGTAAATGTATATGCTGTAATGAGGTGGACTCACTGAACACAACAGTTAGGTAAAGGTATATGCTGTGATGAGGTGGTTTCACTGAACACAACAGTTAGGTCTATTATTATTATTTATTATTATTATTTAGTATTTATATAGCGCCAACATCTTCCGCAGCGCTGTACAGAGTATATTGTCTTGTCACTTAACTGTCCCTCAGGAGCTCACAATATAATCCCTAACATAGTCCTGTGTTTATGTATGTATTGTGTAGTGTATGTACTGTAGTCTAGGGCCAATTTCGAGGGAAGCCAATGAACTTATCTGTATGTTTTTGGGATGTGGAAGGAAACCGGAGTACCCGGAGGAAACCCACGCAGACACGGGGAGAACATACAAGCTCCTTGCAGATGTTGACTTGGCTGGGATTCGAACCAGGGACCCAGCGTTGCAAGGCAAGAGCGCTAACCACTATGCCACCGTGCTGTCTATGCTGTGATGAGGTGGTTTCACGGAACACAACAGTCAGGTATATGCTGTGATGAGGTGGGTTCACTGAACACAACAGTTAGGTAAAGGTATATGCTGTGATGAGGTGGGTTCACTGAAAAAAACAGTTAGGTAAAGGTATATGCTGTGATGAGGTGGGTTTACTGAACACAACAGTTAGGTAAAGGTATATGCTGTGATGAGGTGGTTTCACTGAACATAACAGTTAGGTAAAGGTATATGCTGTGATGAGGTGGTTTTACTGAACACAACAGTCAGGTATATGCTGTGATGAGGTGGGTTCACTGAACACAACAGTTAGGTCTATGCTGTGATGAGGTGGGTTCACTGAACACAACGGTTAGGTCTATGCTGTGATGAGGTGGTTTCACTGAAGACAACAGTTAGGTAAAGGTATATGCTGTGATTAGTGTTGGGCGAACATCTAGATGTTCGGGTTCGGGCCGAACAGGCCGAACATGGCCGCGATGTTCGGGTGTTCGACCCGAACTCTGAACATAATGGAAGTCAATGGGGACCCGAACTTTTGTGCTTTGTAAAGCCTCCTTACATGCTACATACCCCAAATTTACAGGGTATGTGCACCTTGGGAGTGGGTACAAGAGGAAAAATTTTTTTAGCAAAAAGAGCTTATAGTTTTTGAGAAAATCGATTTTAAAGTTTCAAAGGGAAAACTGTCTTTTAAATGCGGGACATGTCTGTTTTCTTTGCACAGGTAACATGCTTTTTGTCGGCATGCAGTCATAAATGTAATACATATAAGAGGTTCCAGGAAAAGGGACCGGTAACGCTAACCCAGCAGCAGCACACGTGATGGAACAGGAGGAGGGTGGCGCAGGAGGAGAAGGCCACGCTTTGAGACACAACAACCCAGGCCTTGCATGAGGACAAGAAGCGTGCGGATAGCAATTTGCATTTTGTCGCCATGCAGTCATAAATGTAATACAGATGAGAGGTTCAATAAACAGGGACCGGAAACGCTAACCCATCACAGATGTTCATTGTTCATGTTACTTGGTTGGGGTCCGGGAGTGTTGCGTAGTCGTTTCCAATCCAGGATTTATTCATTTTAATTTGAGTCAGACGGTCTGCATTTTCTGTGGAGAGGCGGATACACCGCCGATCTGTGACGATGCCTCCGGCAGCACTGAAACAGCGTTCCGACATAACGCTGGCTGCCGGGCAAGCCAGCACCTCTATTGCGTACATTGCCAGTTTGTGCCAGGTGTCTAGCTTCGATACCCAATAGTTGAAGGGTGCAGATGGATTGTTCAACACAGCTACGCCATCTGACATGTAGTCCTTGACCATCTTCTCCAGGCGATCGGTGTTGGAGGTGGATCTGCACGCTTGCTGTTCTGTGTGCTGCTGCATGGGTGTCAGAAAATTTTCCCACTCCAAGGACACTGCCGATACCATTCCCTTTTGGGCACTAGCTGCGGCTTGTGTTGTTTGCTGCCCTCCTGGTCGTCCTGGGTTTGCGGAAGTCAGTCTGTCGGCGTACAACTGGCTAGAGGAGGGGGAGGATGTCAATCTCCTCTCTAAAGTCTCCACAAGGGCCTGCTGGTATTCTTCCATTTTGACCTGTCTGGCTCTTTCTTCAAGCAGTTTTGGAACATTGTGTTTGTACCGTGGATCCAGAAGGGTATAAACCCAGTAATTGGTGTTGTCCAGAATGCGCACAATGCGTGGGTCGCGTTCAATGCAGTCCTAGGCCGAAGATGTCATAGCCTAGGGTCACAAAACCTGTTTATTTGGGCAATTTCAATGGTGGCGAGTCTGACGTACATAAATCGCAGCAATGGCCGTTAGCAACGTCTGAATCTCACGAAATGTCTCATGCAGGTAGAAGGCATATTGTTAGACTTGGGCTCCAAAGATGGGTTCCCTACATCTCTGCAAACCAGAGTTACAGGGCTCCAAATTTGGTATAATCCCCCATAGGCTTTCATTGGGCCTCCTATTTACAGTTCCAAAATCTCACATCTTTTCAAAGGGCAATTACTCAGCAGTGGCAAATTTTCTAGCATTGTAGGGACCCTTAGGGGGAACATGACTGGTGAGTTTCGGGCCCCTAGGCCAAAGAGGTCATAGCCTAGGGTCACAAAAACCTGTTTATTTGGGCTATTTCAATGGTAGTGATGGTGACGTACATAAATCGCAGCAATGGCCGTTAGCAAAGTCTGAATCTCACGAAATGTCTCATGCAGGTAGAAGACATATTGTTAGACTTGGATTCCAAAGATGGGGCCCCTACATCTTTGCAAACCAGAGTTACAGGGGTCCAAAATTGGTAAAATCCCCCATAGGATTGCATTGCCTCCCTATTTCACTTTCCAAAATCTCACATCTTTTCAAAGGGCAATGGCTCAGCAGTACCAAATTTTCTAGCATTGTAGGGACCCTTAGGGGGAACATGACTGGTGAGTTTCGGGCCCCTAGGCCGAAGAGGTCATAGCCTAGGGTCACAAAAACCTGTTTATTTGGGCTATTTCAATGGTAGTGATGGTGACGTACATAAATCGCAGCAATGGCCGTTAGCAAAGTCTGAATCTCACGAAATGTCTCATGCAGGTAGAAGACATATTGTTAGACTTGGATTCCAAAGATGGGGTCCCTACATCTCTGCAAACCAGAGTTACAGGGGTCCAAAATTGGTAAAATCCCCCATAGGATTGCATTGCCTCCCTATTTCACTTTCCAAAATCTCACATCTTTTCAAAGGGCAATGGCTCAGCAGTACCAAATTTTCTAGCATTGTAGGGACCCTTAGGGGGAACATGACTGGTGAGTTTCGGGCCCTTAGGCCGAAGAGGTCATAGCCTAGGGTCACAAAAACCTGTTTATTTAGGCTATTTCAATGGTAGTGATGGTGACGTACATAAATCGCAGCAATGGCCGTTAGCAAAGTCTGAATCTCACGAAATGTCTCATGCAGGTAGAAGACATATTGTTAGACTTGGATTCCAAAGATGGGGTCCCTACATCTCTGCAAACCAGAGTTACAGGGGTCCAAAATTGGTAAAATCCCCCATAGGATTGCATTGCCTCCCTATTTCACTTTCCAAAATCTCACATCTTTTCAAAGGGCAATTACTCAGCAGTGGCAAATTTTCTAGCATTGTAGGGACCCTTAGGGGGAACATTACTGGTGAGTTTCGGGCCCCTAGGCCAAAGAGGTCATAGCCTAGGGTCACAAAAACCTGTTTATTTGGGCTATTTCAATGGTAGTGATGATGACGTACATAAATCGCAGCAATGGCCGTTAGCAAAGTCTGAATCTCACGAAATGTCTCATGCAGGTAGAAGACATATTGTTAGACTTGGATTCCAAAGATGGGGTCCCTACATCTCTGCAAACCAGAGTTACAGGGGTCCAAAATTGGTAAAATCCCCCATAGGATTGCATTGCCTCCCTATTTCACTTTCCAAAATCTCACATCTTTTCAAAGGGCAATGGCTCAGCAGTACCAAATTTTCTAGCATTGTAGGGACCCTTAGGGGGAACATGACTGGTGAGTTTCGGGCCCTTAGGCCGAAGAGGTCATAGCCTAGGGTCACAAAAACCTGTTTATTTAGGCTATTTCAATGGTAGTGATGGTGACGTACATAAATCGCAGCAATGGCCGTTAGCAAAGTCTGAATCTCACGAAATGTCTCATGCAGGTAGAAGACATTTTGTTAGACTTGGATTCCAAAGATGGGGTCCCTACATCTCTGCAAACCAGAGTTACAGGGGTCCAAAATTGGTAAAATCCCCCATAGGATTGCATTGCCTCCCTATTTCACTTTCCAAAATCTCACATCTTTTCAAAGGGCAATTACTCAGCAGTGGCAAATTTTCTAGAATTGTAGGGACCCTTAGGGGGAACATTACTGGTGAGTTTCGGGCCCCTAGGCCAAAGAGGTCATAGCCTAGGGTCACAAAAACCTGTTTATTTGGGCTATTTCAATGGTAGTGATGGTGACGTACATAAATCGCAGCAATGGCCGTTAGCAAAGTCTGAATCTCACGAAATGTCTCATGCAGGTAGAAGACATATTGTTAGACTTGGATTCCAAAGATGGGGTCCCTACATCTCTGCAAACCAGAGTTACAGGGGTCCAAAATTGGTAAAATCCCCCATAGGATTGCATTGCCTCCCTATTTCACTTTCCAAAATCTCACATCTTTTCAAAGGGCAATGGCTCAGCAGTACCAAATTTTCTAGCATTGTAGGGACCCTTAGGGGGAACATGACTGGTGAGTTTCGGGCCCTTAGGCCGAAGAGGTCATAGCCTAGGGTCACAAAAACCTGTTTATTTAGGCTATTTCAATGGTAGTGATGGTGACGTACATAAATCGCAGCAATGGCCGTTAGCAAAGTCTGAATCTCACGAAATGTCTCATGCAGGTAGAAGACATATTGTTAGACTTGGATTCCAAAGATGGGGTCCCTACATCTCTGCAATCCAGAGTTACAGGGGTCCAAAATTGGTAAAATCCCCCATAGGATTGCATTGCCTCCCTATTTCACTTTCCAAAATCTCACATCTTTTCAAAGGGCAATTACTCAGCAGTGGCAAATTTTCTAGCATTGTAGGGACCCTTAGGGGGAACATGACTGGTGAGTTTCGGGCCCCTAGGCCGAAGAGGTCATAGCCTAGGGTCACAAAAACCTGTTTATTTGGGCTATTTCAATGGTAGTGATGGTGGCGTACATAAATCTCAGCAATGGCCGTTAGCAAAGTCTGAATCTCACGAAATGTCTCATGCAGGTAGAAGACATATTGTTAGACTTGGATTCCAAAGATGGGGTCCCTAAATCTCTGCAAACCAGAGTTACAGGGGTCCAAAATTGGTAAAATCCCCCATAGGATTTCATTGCCTCCCTATTTCACTTTCCAAAATCTCACATCTTTTCAAAGGGCAATGGCTCAGCAGTACCAAATTTTCTAGCATTGTAGGGACCCTTAGGGGGATTATGACTGGTGAGTTTTGCCACTGCTGAGCCATTGCCCTTTGAAATGGTGTGAGATTTTGGAACGGTAAATAGGAGGCCCAATGAAATCCTATGGGGGATTTTACCAATTTTGGACCCCTGTAACTCTGGTTTGCAGAGATGTAGGGACCCCATCTTTGGAATCCAAGTCTAACAATATGTCTTCTACCTGTATGAGACATTTCGTGAGATTCAGACTTTGCTAACGGCCATTGCTGCGATTTATGTACGTCACCATCACTACCATTGAAATAGCCCAAATAAACAGGTTTTTGTGACCCTAGGCTATGACCTCTTCGGCCTAGGGGCCCGAAACTCACCAGTCATGTTCCCCCTAAGGGTCCCTACAATGCTAGAAAATGTGGTACTGCTGAGCCATTGCCCTTTGAAAAGATGTGAGATTTTGGAAAGTGAAATAGGGAGGCAATGCAATCCTATGGGGGATTTTACCAATTTTGGACCCCTGTAACTCTGGTTTGCAGAGATGTAGGTACCCCATCTTTGGAATCCAAGTCTAACAATATGTCTTCTACCTGCATGAGACATTTCGTGAGATTCAGACTTTGCTAACGGCCATTGCTGCGATTTATGTACGTCACCATCACTACCATTGAAATAGCCCAAATAAACAGGTTTTTGTGACCCTAGGCTATGACCTCTTCGGCCTAAGGGCCCGAAACTCACCAGTCATGTTCCCCCTAAGGGTCCCTACAATGCTAGAAAATTTGGTACTGCTGAGCCATTGCCCTTTGAAAAGATGTGAGATTTTGGAAAGTGAAATAGGGAGGCAATGCAATCCTATGGGGGATTTTACCAATTTTGGACCCCTGTAACTCTGGTTTGCAGAGATGTAGGGACCCCATCTTTGGAATCCAAGTCTAACAATATGTCTTCTACCTGCATGAGACATTTCGTGAGATTCAGACTTTGCTAACGGCCATTGCTGCGATTTATGTACGTCACCATCACTACCATTGAAATAGCCCAAATAAACAGGTTTTTGTGACCCTAGGCTATGACCTCTTTGGCCTAGGGGCCCGAAACTCACCAGTAATGTTCCCCCTAAGGGTCCCTACAATGCTAGAAAATTTGCCACTGCTGAGTAATTGCCCTTTGAAAAGATGTGAGATTTTGGAACTGTAAATAGGAGGCCCAATGAAAGCCTATGGGGGATTTTACCAAATTTGGAGCCCTGTAACTCTGGTTTGCAGAGATGTAGGGAACCCATCTTTGGAGCCCAAGTCTAACAATATGTCTTCTACCTGCATGAGACATTTCGTGAGATTCAGACGTTGCTAACGGCCATTGCTGCGATTTATGTACGTCAGACTCGCCACCATTGAAATTGCCCAAATAAACAGGTTTTGTGACCCTAGGCTATGACCTCTTCGGCCTAGGACTGCATTGAACGCGACCCACGCATTGTGCGCATTCTGGACAACACCAATTACTGGGTTTATACCCTTCTGGATCCACGGTACAAACACAATGTTCCAAAACTGCTTGAAGAAAGAGCCAGACAGGTCAAAATGGAAGAATACCAGCAGGCCCTTGTGGAGACTTTAGAGAGGAGATTGACATCCTCCCCCTCCTCTAGCCAGTTGTACGCCGACAGACTGACTTCCGCAAACCCAGGACGACCAGGAGGGCAGCAAACAACACAAGCCGCAGCTAGTGCCCAAAAGGGAATGGTATCGGCAGTGTCCTTGGAGTGGGAAAATTTTCTGACACCCATGCAGCAGCACACAGAACAGCAAGCGTGCAGATCCACCTCCAACACCGATCGCCTGGAGAAGATGGTCAAGGACTACATGTCAGATGGCGTAGCTGTGTTGAACAATCCATCTGCACCCTTCAACTATTGGGTATCGAAGCTAGACACCTGGCACAAACTGGCAATGTACGCAATAGAGGTGCTGGCTTGCCCGGCAGCCAGCGTTATGTCGGAACGCTGTTTCAGTGCTGCCGGAGGCATCGTCACAGATCGGCGGCGTATCCGCCTCTCCACAGAAAATGCAGACCGTCTGACTCAAATTAAAATGAATCAATCCTGGATTGGAAACGACTACGCAACACTCCCGGACCCCAACCAAGTAACATGAACATGAACAATAAACATCTGTGATGGGTTAGCGTTTCCGGTCCCTGTTTATTGAACCTCTCATCTGTATTACATTTATGACTGCATGGCGACAAAATGCAAATTGCTATCCGCACGCTTCTTGTCCTCATGCAAGGCCTGGGTTGTTGTGTCTCAAAGCGTGGCCTTCTCCTCCTGCGCCACCCTCCTCCTGTTCCATCACGTGTGCTGCTGCTGGGTTAGCGTTACCGGTCCCTTTTCCTGGAACCTCTTATATGTATTACATTTATGACTGCATGCCGACAAAAAGCATGTTACCTGTGCAAAGAAAACAGACATTTCCCGCATTTAAAAGACAGTTTTCCCTTTGAAACTTTAAAATCGATTTTCTCAAAAACTATAAGCTCTTTTTGCTAAAAAATTTTTTCCTCTTGTACCCACTCCCAAGGTGCACATACCCTGTAAATTTGGGGTATGTAGCATATAAGGAGGCTTTACAAAGCACGAAAGTTCGGGTCCCCATTGACTTACATTATGTTCGGAGTTCGGCCATGTTCGGCCCGAACCCGAACATCTAGATGTTCGCCCAACACTACACGTGACCCGTTCGGCCAATCACAGCGCTAGCCGAACGTTCGGGTAACGTTCGGCCATGCGCTCTTAGTTCGGCCATATGGCCGAACAGTTTGGCCGAACACCATTAGGTGTTCGGCCGAACCCGAACATCACCCGAACAGGGTGATGTTCTGCAGAACCCGAACAGTGGCGAACACTGTTCGCCCAACACTAGCTGTGATGAGGTGGTTTCACCCAACACAACAGTCAGGTATATGCTGTAATGAGGTGGGTTCACTGAAAATAACAGTTAGGTCTATGCTGTGATGAGGTGGTTTCACTGAACACAACAGTGAGGTATATGCTGTGATGAGGTGGGTTCACTGAACACAACAGTTAAGTCTATGCTGTGATGAGGTGGTTTCACTGAACACAACAGTCAGGTATGTGCTGTGATGAGGTGGGTTCACTGAACACAACAGTTAGGTAAAGGTATATGCTGTGATGAGGTGGGTTCACTTAAGACAACAGTTAGGTAAAGGTATATGCTGTGATGAGGTGGTTTCACTGAACACAACAGTTAGGTCTATGCTGTGATGACGTGGTTTCACTGAACACAACAGTCAGGTATATGCTGTGATGAGGTGGGTTCACTGAACACAACAGTTAGGTAAAGGTATATGCTGTGATGAGGTTGGTTTACTGAACACAACAGTTAGGTAAAGGTATATGCTGTGATGAGGTGGTTTCACTGAACACAACAGTCAGGTATATGTTGTGATGAGGTGGGTTCACTGAACACAACAGTTAGGTAAAGGTATATGCTGTGATGAGGTGGGTTCACTGAACACAACAGTAAGGTAAAGGTATATGCTGTGATGAGGTGGTTTCACTAAACACAACAGTCAGGTATATGCTGTGATGAGGTGGGTTCACTGAACACAACAGTTAGGTAAAGGTATATGCTGTGATGAGGTGGTTTCACTGAACACAACAGTTAGGTAAAGCTATATGCTGTGATGAGGTGGTTTCACTGAACACAACAGTTAGGTGTATGCTGTGATGAGGTGGGTTCACTGAACACAACAGTTAGGTGTATGCTGTGATGAGGTGGTTTCACTGAACAGAACAGTCAGGTATATGCTGTGATGAGGTGGTTTCACTGAACACAACAGTTAGGTAAAGGTATATGCTGTGATGAGGTGGGTTCACTGAACACAACAGTCAGGTATATGCTGTGATGAGGTGGGTTCACTGAACACAACAGTTAGGTAAAGGTATATGCTGTGATGAGTTGGTTTCACTGAACACAACAGTTAGGTAAAGGTATATGCTGTGATGAGGTGGTTTCACAGAACGTAACAGTCAGGTATATGCTGTGATGAGGTGGGTTCACTGAACACAACAGTTAGGTAAAGGTCTATGCTGTGATGAGGTGGTTTCACTGAACACAACAGTCAGGTATAGGCTGTGATGAGGTGGGTTCACTGAACACAACAGGTAGGTAACGGTATATGCTGTGATGAGGTGGTTACACTGAACACAACAGTCAGGTATATGCTGTGATGGTGGTTTCACTGAACACAACAGTCAGGTATATGCTGTGATGAGGTGGTTTCACTGAACACAACAGTTAGGTAAAGGTATATGCTGTGATGAGGTGGTTTCACTGAACACAACAGGTAGGTAAAGGTATATGCTGTGATGAGGTGGTTTCACTGAACACAACAGTCAAGTATATGTTGTGATGAGGTGGGTTCACTGAACACAACAGTTAGGTAAAGGTATATGCTGTGATGAGGTGGGTTCACTTAAGACAACAGTTAGGTAAAGGTATATGCTGTGATGGTGATTTCACTGAACTCAACAGTCAAGTATATGATGTGATGAGGTGGTTTCACTGAACACAACAGTTAGGTAAAGGTATATGCTGTAATGAGGTGGGTTCACTGAACACAACAGTTAGGTAAAGGTATATGCTGTGATGAGGTGGTTTCGCTGAACACAACAGTCAGGTATATGTTGTGATGAGGTTGGTTCACTGAACACAACAGTTAGGTAAAGGTATATGCTGTGATGAGGTGGGTTCACTTAAGACAACAGTTAGGTAAAGGTATATGCTGTGATGAGGTGGTTTTACTGAACACAACAGTCAGGTATATGCTGTGATGAGGTGGGTTCACTGAACACAACAGTTAGGTCTATGCTGTGATGAGGTGGTTTCACTGAACACAACAGTTAGGTCTATGCTGTGATGAGGTGGTTTCACTGAACACAACAGTCAGTTAAATGCTGTGATGAGGTGGGTTCACTGAACACAACAGTTAGGTAAAGGTATATGCTGTGATGAGGTGGTTTCACTGAAGACAACAGTTAGGTAAAGGTATATGCTGTGATGAGGTGGTTTCACTGAACATAACAGTCAGGTATATGCTGTAATGAGGTGGGTTCACTGAACACAACAGTTAGGTCTATGCTGTGATGAGGTGGTTTTACTGAACACAACAGTGAGGTATATGCTGTGATGAGGTGGGTTCACTGAACACAACAATTAAGTCTATGCTGTGATGAGGTGGTTTCACTGAACACAACAGTCAGGTATATAGGTAAAGGTATATGCTGTGATGAGGTGGTTTCACTGAACACAACAGTCAGGTATGTGTTGTGATGAGGTGGGTTCACTGAACACAACAGTTAGGTAAGGGTATATGCTGTGATGAGGTGGGTTCACTGAACACAACAGTTAGGTAAAGGTATATGCTGTGATGAGGTGGTTTCACTGAACACAACAGTCAGGTATATGCTGTGATGAGGTGGGTTCACTGAACACAACAGTTAGGTAAAGGTATATGCTGTGATGAGTTGGTTTCACTGAACACAACAGTCAGGTATATGCTGTGATGAGGTGGGTTCACTGAACACAACAGTTAGTTGTATGCTGTGATGAGGTGGTTTCACTGAAGACAACAGTTAGGTAAAGGTATATGCTGTGATGAGGTGGGTTCACTGAACACAACAGTTAGGTCTATGCGGTGATGAGGTGGTTTTACTGAACACAACAGTCAGGTATATGCTGTGATGACACAACAGTTAGGTCTATGCTGTGATGAGGTGGTTTCACTGAACACAACAGTCAGGTATGTGCTGTGATGAGGTGGGTACACTGAACACAACAGTTAAGTAAAGGTATATGCTGTGATGAGGTGGTTTCACTGAACACAACAGTTTGGTCTATGCTGTGATGAGGTGGTTTCACTGAACACAACAGTCAGGTATATGCTGTGATGAGGTGGGTTCACTGAACACAACAGTTAGGTAAAGGTATATGCTGTGATGAGGGGGGTTTACTGAACACAACAGTTAGGTAAAGGTATATGCAGTGATGAGGTGGTTTCATTGAACACAACAGTCAGGTATATGTTGTGATGAGGTGGGTTCACTGAACACAACAGTTAGGTAAATGTATATGCTGTAATGAGGTGGACTCACTGAACTCAACAGTTAGGTAAAGGTATATGCTGTGATGAGGTGGTTTCACTGAACACAACAGTTAGGTCTATTATTATTATTTATTATTATTATTTAGTATTTATATAGCGCCAACATCTTCCGCAGCGCTGTACAGAGTATATTGTCTTGTCACTTAACTGTCCCTCAGGAGCTCACAATATAATCCCTAACATAGTCCTATGTTTATGTATGTATTGTGTAGTGTATGTACTGTAGTCTAGGGCCAATTTCGAGGGAAGCCAATGAACTTATCTGTATGTTTTTGGGATGTGGAAGGAAACCGGAGTACCCGGAGGAAACCCACGCAGACACGGGGAGAACATACAAGCTCCTTGCAGATGTTGACTTGGCTGGGATTCGAACCAGGGACCCAGCGTTGCAAGGCAAGAGCGCTAACCACTATGCCACCGTGCTGTCTATGCTGTGATGAGGTGGTTTCACGGAACACAACAGTCAGGTATATGCTGTGATGAGGTGGGTTCACTGAACACAACAGTTAGGTAAAGGTATATGCTGTGATGAGGTGGGTTCACTGAAAACAACAGTTAGGTAAAGGTATATGCTGTGATGAGGTGGGTTTACTGAACACAACAGTTAGGTAAAGGTATATGCTGTGATGAGGTGGTTTCACTGAACATAACAGTTAGGTAAAGGTATATGCTGTGATGAGGTGGTTTTACTGAACACAACAGTCAGGTATATGCTGTGATGAGGTGGGTTCACTGAACACAACAGTTAGGTCTATGCTGTGATGAGGTGGGTTCACTGAACACAACGGTTAGGTCTATGCTGTGATGAGGTGGTTTCACTGAACACAACAGTCAGGTATATGCTGTGATGAGGTGGGTTCACTGAACACAACAGTTAGGTAAAGGTATATGCTGTGATGAGTCGGTTTCACTGAAGACAACAGTTAGGTAAAGGTATATGCTGTGATGAGGTGGTTTCACTGAACACAACAGTTAGGTAAAGGTATATGCTGTGATGGTGATTTCACTGAACTCAACAGTCAAGTATATGATGTGATGAGGTGGTTTCACTGAACACAACAGTTAGGTAAAGGTATATGCTGTAATGAGGTGGGTTCACTGAACACAACAGTTAGGTAAAGGTATATGCTGTGATGAGGTGGTTTCGCTGAACACAACAGTCAGGTATATGTTGTGATGAGGTTGGTTCACTGAACACAACAGTTAGGTAAAGGTATATGCTGTGATGAGGTGGGCTCACTTAAGACAACAGTTAGGTAAAGGTATATGCTGTGATGAGGTGGTTTTACTGAACACAACAGTCAGGTATATGCTGTGATGAGGTAGGTTCACTGAACACAACAGTTAGGTCTATGCTGTGATGAGGTGGTTTCACTGAACACAACAGTTAGGTCTATGCTGTGATGAGGTGGTTTCACTGAACACAACAGTGAGTTAAATGCTGTGATGAGGTGGGTTCACTGAACACAACAGTTAGGTAAAGGTATATGCTGTGATGAGGTGGTTTCACTGAAGACAACAGTTAGGTAAAGGTATATGCTGTGATGAGGTGGTTTCACTGAACATAACAGTCAGGTATATGCTGTAATGAGGTGGGTTCACTGAACACAACAGTTAGGTCTATGCTGTGATGAGGTGGTTTTACTGAACACAACAGTGAGGTATATGCTGTGATGAGGTGGGTTCACTGAACACAACAATTAAGTCTATGCTGTGATGAGGTGGTTTCACTGAACACAACAGTCAGGTATATAAGTAAAGGTATATGCTGTGATGAGGTGGTTTCACTGAACACAACAGTCAGGTATATGTTGTGATGAGGTGGGTTCACTGAACACAACAGTTAGGTAAGGGTATATGCTGTGATGAGGTGGGTTCACTGAACACAACAGTTAGGTAAAGGTATATGCTGTGATGAGGTGGTTTCACTGAACACAACAGTCAGGTATATGCTGTGATGAGGTGGGTTCACTGAACACAACAGTTAGGTAAAGGTATATGCTGTGATGAGTTGGTTTCACTGAACACAACAGTCAGGTATATGCTGTGATGAGGTGGGTTCACTGAACACAACAGTTAGTTGTATGCTGTGATGAGGTGGTTTCACTGAAGACAACAGTTAGGTAAAGGTATATGCTGTGATGAGGTGGGTTCACTGAACACAACAGTTAGGTCTATGCGGTGATGAGGTGGTTTTACTGAACACAACAGTCAGGTATATGCTGTGATGAGGTGGGTTCACTGAACACAACAGTTAGGTCTATGCTGTGATGAGGTGGTTTCACTGAACACAACAGTCAGGTATGTGCTGTGATGAGGTGGGTACACTGAACACAACAGTTAGGTAAAGGTATATGCTGTGATGAGGTGGTTTCACTGAACACAACAGTTAGGTCTATGCTGTGATGAGGTGGTTTCACTGAACACAACAGTCAGGTATATGCTGTGATGAGGTGGGTTCACTGAACACAACAGTTAGGTAAAGGTATATGCTGTGATGAGGGGGGTTTACTGAACACAACAGTTAGGTAAAGGTATATGCAGTGATGAGGTGGTTTCATTGAACACAACAGTCAGGTATATGTTGTGATGAGGTGGGTTCACTGAACACAACAGTTAGGTAAATGTATATGCTGTAATGAGGTGGACTCACTGAACACAACAGTTAGGTAAAGGTATATGCTGTGATGAGGTGGTTTCACTGAACACAACAGTTAGGTCTATTATTATTATTTATTATTATTATTTAGTATTTATATAGCGCCAACATCTTCCGCAGCGCTGTACAGAGTATATTGTCTTGTCACTTAACTGTCCCTCAGGAGCTCACAATATAATCCCTAACATAGTCCTATGTTTATGTATGTATTGTGTAGTGTATGTACTGTAGTCTAGGGCCAATTTCGAGGGAAGCCAATGAACTTATCTGTATGTTTTTGGGATGTGGAAGGAAACCGGAGTACCCGGAGGAAACCCACGCAGACACGGGGAGAATATACAAGCTCCTTGCAGATGTTGACTTGGCTGGGATTCGAACCAGGGACCCAGCGTTGCAAGGCAAGAGCGCTAACCACTATGCCACCGTGCTGTCTATGCTGTGATGAGGTGGTTTCACGGAACACAACAGTCAGGTATATGCTGTGATGAGGTGGGTTCACTGAACACAACAGTTAGGTAAAGGTATATGCTGTGATGAGGTGGGTTCACTGAAAACAACAGTTAGGTAAAGGTATATGCTGTGATGAGGTGGGTTTACTGAACACAACAGTTAGGTAAAGGTATATGCTGTGATGAGGTGGTTTCACTGAACATAACAGTTAGGTAAAGGTATATGCTGTGATGAGGTGGTTTTACTGAACACAACAGTCAGGTATATGCTGTGATGAGGTGGGTTCACTGAACACAACAGTTAGGTCTATGCTGTGATGAGGTGGGTTTCACTGAACACAACGGTTAGGTCTATGCTGTGATGAGGTGGATTCACTGAACACAACAGTCAGGTATATGCTGTGATGAGGTGGGTTCACTGAACACAACAGTTAGGTAAAGGTATATGCTGTGATGAGTCGGTTTCACTGAAGACAACAGTTAGGTAAAGGTATATGCTGTGATGAGGTGGTTTCACTGAACACAACAGTTAGGTAAAGGTATATGCTGTGATGAGGTGGGTTCACTTAAGACAACAGTTAGGTAAAGGTATATGCTGTGATGAGGTGGTTTCACTGAACACAACAGTTAGGTCTATGCTGTGATGACGTGGTTTCACTGAACACAACAGTCAGGTATATGCTGTGATGAGGTGGGTTCACTGAACACAACAGTTAGGTAAAGGTATATGCTGTGATGAGGTTGGTTTACTGAACACAACAGTTAGGTAAAGGTATATGCTGTGATGAGTTGGTTTCACTGAACACAACAGTCAGGTATATGTTGTGATGAGGTGGGTTCACTGAACACAACAGTTAGGTAAAGGTATATGCTGTGATGAGGTGGGTTCACTGAACACAACAGTTAGGTAAAGGTATATGCTGTGATGAGGTGGTTTCACTGAACACAACAGTCAGGTATATGCTGTGATGAGGTGGGTTCACTGAACACAACAGTTAGGTAATGGTATATGCTGTGATGAGGTGGTTTCACTGAACACAACAGTTAGGTAAAGCTATATGCTGTGATGAGGTGGTTTCACTGAACACAACAGTCAGGTATATGCTGTGATGAGGTGGGTTCACTGAACACAACAGTTAGGTAAAGGTATATGCTGTGATGAGGTGGGTTCACTGAACACAACAGTCAGGTATATGCTGTGATGAGGTGGGTTCACTGAACACAACAGTTAGGTAAAGGTATATGCTGTGATGAGTTGGTTTCCCTGAACACAACAGTTAGGTAAAGGTATATGCTGTGATGAGGTGGTTTCACTGAACGAAACAGTCAGGTATATGCTGTGATGAGGTGGGTTCACTGAACACAACAGTTAGGTAAAGGTCTATGCTGTGATGAGGTGGTTTCACTGAACACAACAGTCAGGTATAGGCTGTGATGAGGTGGGTTCACTGAACACAACAGTTAGGTAAAGGTATATGCTGTGATGAGGTGGTTACACTGAACACAACAGTCAGGTATATGCTGTGATGGTGGTTTCACTGAACACAACAGTAAGGTATATGCTGTGATGAGGTGGTTTCACTGAACACAACAGTTAGGTAAAGGTATATGCTGTGATGAGGTGGTTTCACTGAACACTACAGTCAGGTATATGTTGTGATGAGGTGGGTTCACTGAACACAACAGTTAGGTAAAGGTATATGCTGTGATGAGGTGGTTTTACTGAACACAACAGTCAGGTATATGCTGTGATGAGGTGGGTTCACTGAACACAACAGTCAGGTATACGCTGTGATGAGGTGGGTTCACTGAACACAACAGGTAGGTAAAGGTATATGCTGTGATGAGGTGGGTTCACTTAAGACAACAGTTAGGTAAAGGTATATGCTGTGATGAGGTGGTTTTACTGAACACAACAGTCAGGTATATGCTGTGATGAGGTGGGTTCACTGAACACAACAGCTAGGTATATGCTGTGATGGTGATTTCACTGAACTCAACAGTCAAGTATATGATGTGATGAGGTGGTTTCACTGAACACAACAGTTAGGTAAAGGTATATGCTGTAATGAGGTGGGTTCACTGAACACAACAGTTAGGTAAAGGTATATGCTGTGATGAGGTGGGTTCACTGAACACAACAGTCAGGTATATGCTGTGATGAGGTGGGTTCACTGAACACAACAGTTAGGTAAAGGTATATGCTGTGATGAGGTGGTTTCACTGAACACAACAGTTAGGTAAAGGTATATGCTGTGATGAGGTGGTTTCACTGAACACAACAGTCAGGTATATGCTGTGATGAGGTGGGTTCACTGAACACAACAGTTAGGTAAAGGTCTATGCTGTGATGAGGTGGTTTCACTGAACATATTAGTCAGGTATAGGCTGTGATGAGGTGGGTTCACTGAACACAACAGTTAGGTAAAGGTATATGCTGTGATGAGGTGGTTACACTGAACACAACAGTCAGGTATATGCTATGATAGTGGTTTCACTGAACACAACAGTCAGGTATATGCTGTGATGAGGTGGTTTCACTGAACACAACAGTTAGGTAAAGGTATATGCTGTGATGAGGTGGTTTCACTGAACACAACAGGTAGGTAAAGGTATATGCTGTGATGAGGTGGTTTCACTGAACACAACAGTCAGGTATATGCTGTGATGGTGGTTTCACTGAACACAACAGTAAGGTATATGCTGTGATGAGGTGGTTTCACTGAACACAACAGTTAGGTAAAGGTATATGCTGTGATGAGGTGGTTTCACTGAACACAACAGTCAGGTATATGTTGTGATGAGGTGGGTTCACTGAACACAACAGTTAGGTAAAGGTATATGCTGTGATGAGGTGGTTTTACTGAACACAACAGTCAGGTATATGCTGTGATGAGGTGGGTTCACTGAACACAACAGTCAGGTATACGCTGTGATGAGGTGGGTTCACTGAACACAACAGGTAGGTAAAGGTATATGCTGTGATGAGGTGGGTTCACTTAAGACAACAGTTAGGTAAAGGTATATGCTGTGATGAGGTGGTTTTACTGAACACAACAGTCAGGTATATGCTGTGATGAGGTGGTTTCACTGAACACAACAGCTAGGTATATGCTGTGATGGTGATTTCACTGAACTCAACAGTCAAGTATATGATGTGATGAGGTGGTTTCACTGAACACAACAGTTAGGTAAAGGTATATGCTGTAATGAGGTGGGTTCACTGAACACAACAGTTAGGTAAAGGTATATGCTGTGATGAGGTGGGTTCACTGAACACAACAGTCAGGTATATGCTGTGATGAGGTGGGTTCACTGAACACAACAGTTAGGTAAAGGTATATGCTGTGATGAGGTGGTTTCACTGAACACAACAGTTAGGTAAAGGTATATGCTGTGATGAGGTGGTTTCACTGAACACAACAGTCAGGTATATGCTGTGATGAGGTGGGTTCACTGAACACAACAGTTAGGTAAAGGTCTATGCTGTGATGAGGTGGTTTCACTGAACATATTAGTCAGGTATAGGCTGTGATGAGGTGGGTTCACTGAACACAACAGTTAGGTAAAGGTATATGCTGTGATGAGGTGGTTACACTGAACACAACAGTCAGGTATATGCTATGATGGTGGTTTCACTGAACACAACAGTCAGGTATATGCTGTGATGAGGTGGTTTCACTGAACACAACAGTTAGGTAAAGGTATATGCTGTGATGAGGTGGTTTCACTGAACACAACAGGTAGGTAAAGGTATATGCTGTGATGAGGTGGTTTCACTGAACACAACAGTCAGGTATATGTTGTGATGAGGTGGGTTCACTGAACACAACAGTTAGGTAAAGGTATATGCTGTGATGAGGTGGTTTTACTGAACACAACAGTCAGGTATATGCTGTGATGAGGTGGGTTCACTGAACACAACAGTCAGGTATATGCTGTGATGAGGTGGGTTCACTGAACACAACAGTTAGGTAAAGGTATATGCTGTGATGAGGTGGGTTTACTTAAGACAACAGTTAGGTAAAGGTATATGCTGTGATGAGTTGGTTTCACTGAACACAACAGTCAGGTATATGCTGTGATGAGGTGGGTTCACTGAACACAACAGTTAGTTGTATGCTGTGATGAGGTGGTTTCACTGAAGACAACAGTTAGGTAAAGGTATATGCTGTGATGAGGTGGGTTCACTGAACACAACAGTTAGGTCTATGCGGTGATGAGGTGGTTTTACTGAACACAACAGTCAGGTATATGCTGTGATGAGGTGGGTTCACTGAACACAACAGTTAGGTCTATGCTGTGATGAGGTGGTTTCACTGAACACAACAGTCAGGTATGTGCTGTGATGAGGTGGGTACACTGAACACAACAGTTAGGTAAAGGTATATGCTGTGATGAGGTGGTTTCACTGAACACAACAGTTAGGTCTATGCTGTGATGAGGTGGTTTCACTAAACACAACAGTCAGGTATATGCTGTGATGAGGTGGGTTCACTGAACACAACAGTTAGGTAAAGGTATATGCTGTGATGAGGGGGGTTTACTGAACACAACAGTTAGGTAAAGGTATATGCAGTGATGAGGTGGTTTCATTGAACACAACAGTCAGGTATATGTTGTGATGAGGTGGGTTCACTGAACACAACAGTTAGGTAAATGTATATGCTGTAATGAGGTGGACTCACTGAACACAACAGTTAGGTAAAGGTATATGCTGTGATGAGGTGGTTTCACTGAACACAACAGTTAGGTCTATTATTATTATTTATTATTATTATTTAGTATTTATATAGCGCCAACATCTTCCGCAGCGCTGTACAGAGTATATTGTCTTGTCACTTAACTGTCCCTCAGGAACTCACAATATAATCCCTAACATAGTCCTATGTTTATGTATGTATTGTGTAGTGTATGTACTGTAGTCTAGGGCCAATTTCGAGGGAAGCCAATGAACTTATCTGTAGGTTTTTGGGATGTGGAAGGAAACCGGAGTACCCGGAGGAAACCCACGCAGACACGGGGAGAACATACAAGCTCCTTGCAGATGTTGACTTTGCTGGGATTCGAACCAGGGACCCAGCGTTGCAAGGCAAGAGCGCTAACCACTATGCCACCGTGCTGTCTATGCTGTGATGAGGTGGTTTCACGGAACACAACAGTCAGGTATATGCTGTGATGAGGTGGGTTCACTGAACACAACAGTTAGGTAAAGGTATATGCTGTGATGAGGTGGGTTCACTGAAAACAACATTTAGGTAAAGGTATATGCTGTGATGAGGTGGGTTTACTGAACACAACAGTTAGGTAAAGGTATATGCTGTGATGAGATGGTTTCACTGAACATAACAGTTAGGTAAAGGTATATGCTGTGATGAGGTGGTTTTACTGAACACAACAGTCAGGTATATGCTGTGATGAGGTGGGTTCACTGAACACAACAGTTAGGTCTATGCTTTGATGAGGTGGGTTCACTGAACACAACGGTTAGGTCTATGCTGTGATGAGGTGGTTTCACTGAACACAACAGTCAGGTATATGCTGTGATGAGGTGGGTTCACTGAACACAACAGTTAGGTAAAGGTATATGCTGTGATGAGGTGGTTTCACTGAACACAACAGTCAGGTATATGCTGTGATGAGGTGGGTTCACTGAACACAACAGTTAGGTAATGGTATATGCTGTGATGAGGTGGTTTCACTGAACACAACAGTTAGGTAAAGCTATATGCTGTGATGAGGTGGTTTCACTGAACACAACAGTCAGGTATATGCTGTGATGAGGTGGGTTCACTGAACACAACAGTTAGGTAAAGGTATATGCTGTGATGAGGTGGGTTCACTGAACACAACAGTCAGGTATATGCTGTGATGAGGTGGGTTCACTGAACACAACAGTTAGGTAAAGGTATATGCTGTGATGAGTTGGTTTCCCTGAACACAACAGTTAGGTAAAGGTATATGCTGTGATGAGGTGGTTTCACTGAACGTAACAGTCAGGTATATGCTGTGATGAGGTGGGTTCACTGAACACAACAGTTAGGTAAAGGTCTATGCTGTGATGAGGTGGTTTCACTGAACACAACAGTCAGGTATAGGCTGTGATGAGGTGGGTTCACTGAACACAACAGTTAGGTAAAGGTATATGCTGTGATGAGGTGGTTACACTGAACACAACAGTCAGGTATATGCTGTGATGGTGGTTTCACTGAACACAACAGTAAGGTATATGCTGTGATGAGGTGGTTTCACTGAACACAACAGTTAGGTAAAGGTATATGCTGTGATGAGGTGGTTTCACTGAACACAACAGTCAGGTATATGTTGTGATGAGGTGGGTTCACTGAACACAACAGTTAGGTAAAGGTATATGCTGTGATGAGGTGGTTTTACTGAACACAACAGTCAGGTATATGCTGTGATGAGGTGGGTTCACTGAACACAACAGTCAGGTATACGCTGTGATGAGGTGGGTTCACTGAACACAACAGGTAGGTAAAGGTATATGCTGTGATGAGGTGGGTTCACTTAAGACAACAGTTAGGTAAAGGTATATGCTGTGATGAGGTGGTTTTACTGAACACAACAGTCAGGTATATGCTGTGATGAGGTGGTTTCACTGAACACAACAGCTAGGTATATGCTGTGATGGTGATTTCACTGAACTCAACAGTCAAGTATATGATGTGATGAGGTGGTTTCACTGAACACAACAGTTAGGTAAAGGTATATGCTGTAATGAGGTGGGTTCACTGAACACAACAGTTAGGTAAAGGTATATGCTGTGATGAGGTGGGTTCACTGAACACAACAGTCAGGTATATGCTGTGATGAGGTGGGTTCACTGAACACAACAGTTAGGTAAAGGTCTATGCTGTGATGAGGTGGTTTCACTGAACATATTAGTCAGGTATAGGCTGTGATGAGGTGGGTTCACTGAACACAACAGTTAGGTAAAGGTATATGCTGTGATGAGGTGGTTACACTGAACACAACAGTCAGGTATATGCTATGATGGTGGTTTCACTGAACACAACAGTCAGGTATATGCTGTGATGAGGTGGTTTCACTGAACACAACAGTTAGGTAAAGGTATATGCTGTGATGAGGTGGTTTCACTGAACACAACAGGTAGGTAAAGGTATATGCTGTGATGAGGTGGTTTCACTGAACACAACAGTCAGGTATATGTTGTGATGAGGTGGGTTCACTGAACACAACAGTTAGGTAAAGGTATATGCTGTGATGAGGTGGTTTTACTGAACACAACAGTCAGGTATATGCTGTGATGAGGTGGGTTCACTGAACACAACAGTCAGGTATATGCTGTGATGAGGTGGGTTCACTGAACACAACAAAGGTATATGCTGTGATGAGGTGGGTTCACTTAAGACAACAGTTAGGTAAAGGTATATGCTGTGATGAGTAGAGTTGGGCCGAACCTCCGATTTTAGGTTCGCGAACCGGGTTCGCGAACTTTCGCGGAACGTTCGGTTCGCGTTAAAGTTCGCGAACCGCAATAGACTTCAATGGGGATGCGAACTTTGAAAAAAAAAAATAATTATGCTGGCCACAAAAGTGATGGAAAAGATGTTTCAAGGGGTCTAACACCTGGAGGGGGACATGGCGGAGTGGGATACACGCCAAAAGTCCCCGGGAAAAATCTGGATTTGACGCATAGCAGCGTTTTAAGGGCAGAAATCACATTGAATGCTAAATGACAGGCCTAAAGTGCTTTAAAACATCTTGCATGTGTATACATCAATCAGGTAGTGTAATTAAGGTACTGCTTCACACTGACACACCAAACTCACCGTGTAACGCACCGCAAACAGCTGTTTGTACTAGTGACGGCCGTGCTGGACTGGTGCGCACCATGGCGAGAGTGCAGGTTTTTGTGGCTTTACAGCCCATATGGTCGGCCTGGCTGATGTAGCTGAATGACAGAACAGTGACTGTCCAGCTGATCAAATTTGGTCTGACCACAATGAAGCAACGACCTTATTATCTTTTGTGTGCCCCCCGAGACACTCATCTAGGCGCCGGTCATTGCTTCATTGTGATACGCAAGCCCCTTCACCACGGCAAGGTAATGATCACGAAGGGGAATGGGCGCATGTACATGCCTTTTCTTTTGTTGTTGCAGCTGCCCTCAGTGCAGCCAGAAAAATTAGGCAGTCATGTACACGCACCATAAAAATTATTACAGCGGCCGCTGCTAGCAGCGGCCTAAAAAATTCAGCAATCCGCCTGGAGTCCCGGACCCTGTTGGTGGTGGCGGAGAAGGTAGTGAAGCGGCCTGCAGGCAGACATGCTGTGTGGAGGGACTGGGAGCGACTTAGTCTTTTTGGGGCAGGCCAGGCAGCCAGTCACACGGCGTGCAGGCAGAGATGCTGTGTGTGCGGGGACTGACTTAGTCTTGGGGCGGGCAGCAGCCCTCCGGGATCCATGCCTCATTCATTTTGATAAAGGTGAGGTACTTAACACTTTTGTGACTTAGGCGACTTCTCTTCTCTGTGACAATGCCTCCAGCTGCGCTGAAGGTCCTTTCTGAGAGGACGCTTGCGGCAGGGCAGGAGAGAAGTTGGATGGCAAATTGGGACAGCTCTGGCCACAGGTCAAGCCTGCGCACCCAGTAGTTCAAGGGTTCCTCATCGCTGTTCACAGCAGTGTCTACATCCACACTTAAGGCCAGGTAGTCGGCTACCTGCCGGTCGAGGCGTTGGTGGAGGGTGGATCCGGAAGGGCTACGGCGAGGCGTTGGACTAAAGAACGTCCGCATGTCCGACATCACCATGAGATCGCTGGAGCGTCCTGTCTTTGACTGCGTGGACACGGGAGGAGGATTAGTGGCAGTGGTACCTTGCTGGCGTTGTGCCGTCACATCACCCTTAAAGGCATTGTAAAGCATAGTTGACAGCTGGTTCTGCATATGCTGCATCCTTTCCACCTTCCGGTGAGTTGGTAACAGGTCCGCCACTTTGTGCCTGTACCGAGGGTCTAGTAGTGTGGCCACCCAGTACAGCTCATTCCCCTTGAGGTTTTTTATACGGGGGTCCCTCAACAGGCAGGACAGCATAAAAGACGACATCTGCACAAAGTCGGATTCAGTACCCTCCATCTCCTCTTGCTCTTCCTCAGTGACGTCAGGTAAGTCAACCTCCTCCCCCCAGCCGCGAACAATACCACGGGAAGGTTGAGCAGCACAAGCCCCCTGCGACGCCTGCTGCGGTTGTTCTCCTGCCGCTGTCCCCTCCTCCTCCTCCTCCTCCTCCCCCAAAGAAACACCTTGCTCATCATCCTCTGAGTCTGACTCGTCTTCTGCACACGACCTCTCTTCTTCCTCCTCCTCCCCCCTCTGTGCTGCCGCAGGTGTTGAGGAAACAGCTGGGTCTGATGAAAATTGGTCCCATGCCTGTTCCTGCCGTAACGGTTCCTGGTCACGCTCATTCGCAGCTTCATCCGCCACTCTACGCACAGCACGCTCCAAGAAGTACGCGTAGGGAATTAAGTCGCTGATGGTGCCCTCACTGCGGCTCACCAGGTTGGTCACCTCCTCAAACGGCCGCATGAGCCTGCATGCATTTTTCATCAGTGTCCAGTTGTCGGGCCAGAACATCCCCATCTTCCCAGACTGTTTCGTTCTACTCCAGTTGTAGAGGTACTGGGTGACGGCTTTCTTCTGTTCTAGCAGGCGGGAGAACATGAGCAGGGTCGAGTTCCAGCGAGTGGGGCTATCGCAAATGAGGCGTCTCACCGGCATGTTGTTTTTACGCTGAATTTCTGCAAATCGTGCCATGGCTGTGTAAGAGCGCCTCAAATGCCCACAGAACTTCCTGGCCTGCTTCAGGACATCCGCTAAGCCAGGGTACTTTGCCACAAATCTTTGAACCACTAGATTCATGACATGTGCCATGCAGGGTATGTGTGTCAGCTTCCCCATATGCAAAGCGGCAAGCAGATTGCTGCCGTTGTCGCACACCACGTTGCCTATCTCCAGGTGGTGCGGGGTCAGCCACTCATCCACCTGTTTCTTAAGAGCAGCCAGGAGAGCTGCTCCAGTGTGACTCTCCGCTTTGAGACAAGCCATGTCTAAGATGGCGTGACACCGTCGTACCTGGCATGCAGCATAGGCCCTGCGGAGCTGGGGCTGTGTAGCTGGAGAGGAGAACTGCCACTCAGCCAAGGAGGAGGAGGAGGACAGCGAAGAGCATGTAGCAGGAGGAGAGGAGGTGGCAGGAGGCCTGCCTGCAAGCCGTGGAGGTGTCACAATTTGGTCCGCCGCTTTCTGCTTGCCATCGTTCACCACCAGGTTCACCCAATGGGCTGTGTAGGTAATGTAGCGGCCCTGCCCGTGCTTGGCAGACCAGCCATCCGTGGTCAGGTGTACCCTTGACCCAACGCTCTTCGCAAGAGATGACACCACTTGCCTCTCAACTTCACGGTGCAGTTGGGGTATGGCCTTTCTCGAAAAATAAGTGCGGCCTGGCATCTTCCACTGCGGTGTTCCGATGGCCACAAATTTACGGAAGGCCTCAGAGTCCACCAGCCGGTATGGTAACAGCTGGCGAGCTAACAGTTCCGCCACGCCAGCTGTCAGACGCCGGGCAAGGGGGTGACTGGCCAAAAGTGGCTTCTTCCGCTCAAACATTTCCTTCACGGACACCTGACTGCTGCTGTGGGCAGAGGAGCAGGAACCGCTCAAGGGCAGAGGCGGAGTGGAGGAGGGTGCCTGTGAAGGTGCAAAGGAGAAAGCGGCAGAAGCAGATGATGCACCTGAAGGAGGAAGAGGAGAAGGAGGGTGACTTTTCTTTTGTGTGCTGCTGCTGCTTTTGCTCAGGTGGCCATCCCATTGCTGTTTGTGCCTTTTCTCCAGGTGCCTTCGTAAGGCACTTGTCCCTACGTGAGTGTTGGCCTTTCCACGGCTCAATTTTTGTTGGCAGAGCGAACAGATGGCTTTGGTCCGATCTGAGGCACACACATTAAAAAATTTCCACACCGCTGAGCCACCCTGGGATGTGGGCACTATGGGGACCTCAGCAGCTGATGCTGAAGGGCAAGTTGGCTGGCTGTACATAGGTGGCGATACATGGTGCCGGACTCTGCCACCAGCTGTTTCTGACGAAGAGCTGCCCCAGCTTCTTTCAGCAACTTCTCTCCTCCTACTACTCTCTGACTCCCCCTCTGAACTGTCCCCCTCTTCATCTCCTCTATTGGGAACATACAGAGGATCCCTATTACCGTCATCATCGTAGTCATCCTGCCCAGCTTCGCTTGCCTCAGACAAATCCAAACTTGCACCATCAGTAGGTCCTTCATCCTCCTGACACGTTACATCCATAGTGTTGCCGCGTAACTCAGACATATTAGCTGGTGAAAATTCATCTGGCTGTAACAACAATGGCTGTGCATCAGTGATTTCAACACTAAATAATTCTTGCGAAGTGTCAAATGCAGCGGAAGTGGTGCTAGTAGTAGCGCTGGTGGCTGAGCAAGATGAGGTGTTCTGTGTCGCTAAATACTCAACCACGTCCTGACAATCTTGGGAGGTGATGGGACGTGCCTTCTTCCGAGCACTGTACTGTGGGCCAGGTCCACACGAAATTACATTTACACGACCTCGCGCAGACCTGCCGGGTGGCCTTCCTCTGCCTCTGCCACTACCTCTTCCTCTTCCTCTACCTGTTTTGTCCATATTGGGTATGCACGGAGTGGTATATCACACTGCGTGCACTCACGTAGGTAGGTGGGTTCACTTAACTGCACAGGTATGCGCACTGATGCGGTGGGTTCACTGAACAGAACAGGTATACAGTGGCGGGTTCACAGAACAGGTATGCAGTGGCAGGATCACTGAACACAATAGGTATGCAGTGGCGTGTTCACTAAACAGGTATACAGTGGCGGGTCCACTGAACAGAACAGGTATACAGTGGCGGGTTCACAGAACAGGTATGCAGTGGCAGGATCACTGAACACAATAGGTATGCAGTGGCGTGTTCACTAAACAGGTATACAGTGGCGGGTCCACTGAACAGAACAGGTATACAGTGGCGGGTTCACAGAACAGGTATACAGTGGCGGGTCCACTGAACAGAACAGGTATACAGTGGCGGGTCCACTGAACAGAACAGGTATACAGTGGCGGGTCCACTGAACAGAACAGGTATACAGTGGCGGGTCCACTGAACAGAACAGGTATACAGTGGCGGGTTCACAGAACAGGTATGCAGTGGCAGGATCACTGAACACAATAGGTATGAAGTGGCGTGTTCACTAAACAGGTATACAGTGGCGGGTCCACTGAACAGAACAGGTATACAGTGGCGGGTTCACAGAACAGGTATGCAGTGGCGGGTCCACTGAACAGAACAGGTATACAGTGGCGGGTCCACTGAACAGAACAGGTATACAGTGGCGGGTCCACTGAACAGAACAGGTATACAGTGGCGGGTCCACTGAACAGGACAGGTATACAGTGGTGGGTCCACTGAACAGAACAGGTATACAGTGGCGGGTTCACAGAACAGGTATACAGTGGCGGGTCCACTGAACAGAACAGGTATACAGTGGCGGGTCCACTGAACAGAACAGGTATACAGTGGCGGGTCCACTGAACAGAACAGGTATACAGTGGCGGGTCCACTGAACAGAACAGGTATACAGTGGCGGGTCCACTGAACAGGACAGGTATACAGTGGCGGGTCCACTGAACAGAACAGGTATACAGTGGCGGGTTCACAGAACAGGTACACAGTGGCGGGTCCACTGAACAGAACAGGTATACAGTGGCGGGTCCACTGAACAGAACAGGTATACAGTGGCGGGTCCACTGAACAGAACAGGTATACAGTGGCGGGTCCACTGAACAGAACAGGTATACAGTGGCGGGTTCACAGAACAGGTATACAGTGGCGGGTCCACTGAACAGAACAGGTATACAGTGGCGGGTTCACAGAACAGGTATGCAGTGGCAGGATCACTGAACACAATAGGTATGAAGTGGCGTGTTCACTAAACAGGTATACAGTGGCGGGTCCACTGAACAGAACAGGTATACAGTGGCGGGTTCACAGAACAGGTATGCAGTGGCGGGTCCACTGAACAGAACAGGTATACAGTGGCGGGTCCACTGAACAGAACAGGTATACAGTGGCGGGTCCACTGAACAGAACAGGTATACAGTGGCGGGTCCACTGAACAGGACAGGTATACAGTGGCGGGTCCACTGAACAGAACAGGTATACAGTGGCGGGTTCACAGAACAGGTATACAGTGGCGGGTCCACTGAACAGAACAGGTATACAGTGGAGGGTCCACTGAACAGAACAGGTATACAGTGGCGGGTTCACAGAACAGGTATACAGTGGCGGGTCCACTGAACAGAACAGGTATACAGTGGCGGGTTCACAGAACAGGTATGCAGTGGCAGGATCACTGAACACAATAGGTATGCAGTGGCGTGTTCACTAAACAGGTATACAGTGGCGGGTCCACTGAACAGAACAGGTATACAGTGGCGGGTCCACTGAACAGAACAGGTATACAGTGGCGGGTCCACTGAACAGAACAGGTATACAGTGGCGGGTCCACTGAACAGAACAGGTATACAGTGGCGGGTCCACTGAACAGAACAGGTATACAGTGGCGGGTTCACAGAACAGGTATGCAGTGGCAGGATCACTGAACACAATAGGTATGAAGTGGCGTGTTCACTAAACAGGTATACAGTGGCGGGTCCACTGAACAGAACAGGTATACAGTGGCGGGTTCACAGAACAGGTATGCAGTGGCGGGTCCACTGAACAGAACAGGTATACAGTGGCGGGTCCACTGAACAGAACAGGTATACAGTGGCGGGTCCACTGAACAGAACAGGTATACAGTGGCGGGTCCACTGAACAGGACAGGTATACAGTGGCGGGTCCACTGAACAGAACAGGTATACAGTGGCGGGTTCACAGAACAGGTATACAGTGGCGGGTCCACTGAACAGAACAGGTATACAGTGGCGGGTCCACTGAACAGAACAGGTATACAGTGGCGGGTTCACAGAACAGGTATACAGTGGCGGGTCCACTGAACAGAACAGGTATACAGTGGCGGGTTCACAGAACAGGTATGCAGTGGCAGGATCACTGAACACAATAGGTATGCAGTGGCGTGTTCACTAAACAGGTATACAGTGGCGGGTCCACTGAACAGAACAGGTATACAGTGGCGGGTCCACTGAACAGAACAGGTGTACAGTGGCGGGTCCACTGAACAGAACAGGTATACAGTGGCGGGTCCACTGAACAGAACAGGTATACAGTGGCGGGTCCACTGAACAGAACAGGTATACAGTGGCGGGTTCACAGAACAGGTATGCAGTGGCAGGATCACTGAACACAATAGGTATGCAGTGGCGTGTTCACTAAACAGGTATACAGTGGCGGGTCCACTGAACAGAACAGGTATACAGTGGCGGGTTCACTGAACAGGTATACAGTGGCGGGTCGACTGAACAGAACAGGTATACAGTGGCGGGTTCACAGAACAGGTATGCAGTGGCAGGTTCACTGAACACAACAGGTATGCAGTGGCAGGTTCACTGAACACAACAGGTATGCAGTGGCGGGTTCACTGAACAGGTATACAGTGGCGGGTCCACTGAACAGAACAGGTATACAGTGGCGGGTCCACTGAACAGAACAGGTATACAGTGGCGGGTCCACTGAACAGAACAGGTATACAGTGGCGGGTTCACAGAACAGGTATACAGTGGCGGGTCCACTGAACAGAACAGGTATACAGTGGCGGGTTCACAGAACAGGTATGCAGTGGCAGGATCACTGAACAGGTATGCAGTGGCAGGATCACTGAACAGGTATGGAGTGGCAGGATCACAGTACAGGTATGCAGTGGGCTGAGGGCTCACTGAACAGAACAGGTATGCAGTGGCAGGATCACTGAACAGGTATGCAGTGGCAGGATCACTGAACAGGTATGCAGTGGCAGGATCACAGTACAGGTATGCAGTGGGCTGAGGGCTCACTGAACAGAACAGGTATGCAGTGGCAGGATCACTGAACAGGTATGGAGTGGCAGGATCACAGTACAGGTATGCAGTGGGCTGAGGGCTCACTGAACAGAATAGGTATGCAGTGGCAGGATCACTGAACAGGTATGCAGTGGCAGGATCACAGTACAGGTATGCAGTGGCAGGATCACAGTACAGGAATGCAGTGGGCTGAGGGCTCACTGAACAGAACAGGTATGCAGCCAGGAAGAAGTTAAGCCTAACTAATCTTTCCCTATATGAGAGACTGCAGCAGCTCGCCCTACTCTAACTAATGCAGGCACACGAGTGGCCGTAATGGCCGCCGCTGCCTGCCTTATATAAGGGGGGTTGGGGCTCCAGGGGCTAGTGTAGCCTAATTGGCTACACTGGGCCTGCTGACTGTGATGTAGAGGGTCAAAGTTGACCCTCAGTGCATTATGGGGCGAACCGAACTTCTTCCGCAAAAGGTTCGCGTGCGGTACCCGCACGCGAACCACCTACGTTCGCGCGAACCACGTTCGCTGGCGAACCGTTCGGCCCAACTCTAGTGATGAGTTGGTTTCACTGAACACAACAGTCAGGTATATGCTGTGATGAGGTGGGTTCACTGAACACAACAGTTAGTTGTATGCTGTGATGAGGTGGTTTCACTGAAGACAACAGTTAGGTAAAGGTATATGCTGTGATGAGGTGGGTTCACTGAACACAACAGTTAGGTCTATGCGGTGATGAGGTGGTTTTACTGAACACAACAGTCAGGTATATGCTGTGATGAGGTGGGTTCACTGAACACAACAGTTAGGTCTATGCTGTGATGAGGTGGTTTCACTGAACACAACAGTCAGGTATGTGCTGTGATGAGGTGGGTACACTGAACACAACAGTTAGGTAAAGGTATATGCTGTGATGAGGTGGTTTCACTGAACACAACAGTTAGGTCTATGCTGTGATGAGGTGGTTTCACTAAACACAACAGTCAGGTATATGCTGTGATGAGGTGGGTTCACTGAACACAACAGTTAGGTAAAGGTATATGCTGTGATGAGGGGGGTTTACTGAACACAACAGTTAGGTAAAGGTATATGCAGTGATGAGGTGGTTTCATTGAACACAACAGTCAGGTATATGTTGTGATGAGGTGGGTTCACTGAACACAACAGTTAGGTAAATGTATATGCTGTAATGAGGTGGACTCACTGAACACAACAGTTAGGTAAAGGTATATGCTGTGATGAGGTGGTTTCACTGAACACAACAGTTAGGTCTATTATTATTATTTATTATTATTATTTAGTATTTATATAGCGCCAACATCTTCCGCAGCGCTGTACAGAGTATATTGTCTTGTCACTTAACTGTCCCTCAGGAACTCACAATATAATCCCTAACATAGTCCTATGTTTATGTATGTATTGTGTAGTGTATGTACTGTAGTCTAGGGCCAATTTCGAGGGAAGCCAATGAACTTATCTGTAGGTTTTTGGGATGTGGAAGGAAACCGGAGTACCCGGAGAAAACCCACGCAGACACGGGGAGAACATACAAGCTCCTTGCAGATGTTGACTTTGCTGGGATTCGAACCAGGGACCCAGCGTTGCAAGGCAAGAGCGCTAACCACTATGCCACCGTGCTGTCTATGCTGTGATGAGGTGGTTTCACGGAACACAACAGTCAGGTATATGCTGTGATGAGGTGGGTTCACTGAACACAACAGTTAGGTAAAGGTATATGCTGTGATGAGGTGGGTTCACTGAAAACAACATTTAGGTAAAGGTATATGCTGTGATGAGGTGGGTTTACTGAACACAACAGTTAGGTAAAGGTATATGCTGTGATGAGGTGGTTTCACTGAACATAACAGTTAGGTAAAGGTATATGCTGTGATGAGGTGGTTTTACTGAACACAACAGTCAGGTATATGCTGTGATGAGGTGGGTTCACTAAACACAACAGTTAGGTCTATGCTGTGATGAGGTGGGTTCACTGAACACAACGGTTAGGTCTATGCTGTGATGAGGTGGTTTCACTGAACACAACAGTCAGGTATATGCTGTGATGAGGTGGGTTCACTGAACACAACAGTTAGGTAAAGGTATATGCTGTGATGAGTCGGTTTCACTGAAGACAACAGTTAGGTAAAGGTATATGCTGTGATGAGTTGGTTTCACTGAACACAACAGTCAGGTATATGCTGTGATGATGTGGGTTCACTGAACACAACAGTTAGTTGTATGCTGTGATGAGGTGGTTTCACTGAAGACAACAGTTAGGTAAAGGTATATGCTGTGATGAGGTGGGTTCACTGAACACATCAGTTAGGTCTATGCGGTGATGAGGTGGTTTTACTGAACACAACAGTCAGGTATGTGCTGTGATGAGGTGGGTACACTGAACACAACAGTTAGGTAAAGGTATATGCTGTGATGAGGTGGTTTCACTGAACACAACAGTTAGGTCTATGCTGTGATGAGGTGGTTTCACTGAACACAACAGTCAGGTATATGCTGTGATGAGGTGGGTTCACTGAACACAACAGTTAGGTAAAGGTATATGCTGTGATGAGGTGGGTTCACTTAAGACAACAGTTAGGTAAAGGTATATGCTGTGATGAGGTGGTTTTACTGAACACAACAGTCAGGTATATGCTG
Source organism: Hyperolius riggenbachi (assembly GCF_040937935.1). Taxonomy (NCBI): domain Eukaryota; kingdom Metazoa; phylum Chordata; class Amphibia; order Anura; family Hyperoliidae; genus Hyperolius; species Hyperolius riggenbachi. The sequence goes on along the minus strand of NC_090657.1, from coordinate 122,493,553 downwards.
TGATGAGGTGGTTTCACTGAACACAACAGCTAGGTATATGCTGTGATGGTGATTTCACTGAACTCAACAGTCAAGTATATGATGTGATGAGGTGGTTTCACTGAACAGAACAGTTAGGTAAAGGTATATGCTGTAATGAGGTGGGTTCACTGAACACAACAGTTAGGTAAAGGTATATGCTGTGATGAGGTGGGTTCACTGAACACAACAGTCAGGTATATGCTGTGATGAGGTGGGTTCACTGAACACAACAGTTAGGTAAAGGTATATGCTGTGATGAGGTGGTTTCACTGAACACAACAGTTAGGTAAAGGTATATGCTGTGATGAGGTGGTTTCACTGAACACAACAGTCAGGTATATGCTGTGATGAGGTGGGTTCACTGAACACAACAGTTAGGTAAAGGTCTATGCTGTGATGAGGTGGTTTTACTGAACACACTAGTCAGGTATAGGCTGTGATGAGGTGGGTTCACTGAACACAACAGTTAGGTAAAGGTATATGCTGTGATGAGGTGGTTACACTGAACACAACAGTCAGGTATATGCTGTGATGGTGGTTTCACTGAACACAACAGTCAGGTATATGCTGTGATGAGGTGGTTTCACTGAACACAACAGTTAGGTAAAGGTATATGCTGTGATGAGGTGGTTTCACTGAACACAACAGGTAGGTAAAGGTATATGCTGTGATGAGGTGGGTTCACTGAACACAACAGTTAGGTCTATGCTGTGATGAGGTGGTTTTACTGAACACAACAGTCAGGTATATGCTGTGATGAGGTGGGTTCACTGAACACAACAGTTAGCTCTATGCTGTGATGAGGTGGTTTCACTGAACACAACAGTCAGGTATATGCTGTGATGAGGTGGGTTCACTGAACACAACAGTTAGGTCTATGCTGTGATGAGGTGGTTTCACTGAACACAACAGTCAGGTATGTGCTGTGATGAGGTGGGTACACTGAACACAACAGTTAGGTAAAGGTATATGCTGTGATGAGGTGGTTTCACTGAACACAACAGTTAGGTCTATGCTGTGATGAGGTGGTTTCACTGAACACAGCAGTCAGGTATATGCTGTGATGAGGTGGGTTCACTGAACACAACAGTTAGGTAAAGGTATATGCTGTGATGAGGTGGGTTTACTGAACACAACAGTTAGGTAAAGGTATATGCTGTGATGAGGTGGTTTCACTGAACACAACAGTCAGGTATATGTTGTGATGAGGTGGGTTCACTGAACAGAACAGTTAGGTAAAGGTATATGCTGTGATGAGGTGGTTTCACTGAACACAACAGTCAGGTATATGCTGTGCTGAGGTGGGTTCACTGAACACAACAGTTAGGTAAAGGTATATGCTGTGATGAGGTGGTTTCACTGAACACAACAGTTAGGGTAAAGGCATATGCTGTGATGAGGTGGTTTCTGAACACAACAGTCAGGTATATGCTGTGATGAGGTGGGTTCACTGAACACAACAGTTAGGTCTATGCTGTGATGAGGTGGTTTTACTGATCACAACAGTCAGGTATATGCTGTGATGAGGTGGGTTCACTGAACACAACAGTTAGGTCTATGCTGTGATGAGGGGGTTTCACTGAACACAACAGTCAGGTATATGCAGTGATGAGGTGGGTTCACTGAACACAACAGTTAGGTAAAGGTATATGCTGTGATGAGGTGGTTACACTGAACACAACAGTCAGGTATATGCTGTGATGGTGGTTTCACTAAACTCAACAGTTAGGTCTATGCTGTGATGAGGTGGTTTCACAGAACACAACAGTCAGGTATATGCTGTGATGAGGTGGATTCACTGAACACAACAGTTAGGTCTATGCTGTGATGAGGTGGTTTCACTGAATACAACAGTCAGGTATGTGCTGTGATGAGGTGGGTTCACTGAACACGACAGTTAGGTAAAGGTATATGCTGTGATGAGGTGGTTACACTGAACACAACAGTCAGGTATATGCTGTGATGGTGGTTTCACTGAACACAACAGTTAGGTCTGTGCTGTGATGAGGTGGTTTCACTGAACACAACAGTCAGGTATATGCTGTGATGAGGTGGGTTCACTGAACACAACAGTTAGGTAAAGGTATATGCTGTGATGAGTTGGGTTTACTGAACACAACAGTTAGGTAAAGGTCTATGCTGTGATGAGGTGGTTTCACAGAACACAACAGTCAGGTATATGCTGTGATGAGGTGGGTTCAATGAACACAACAGCTAGGTAAAGGTATATGCTGTGATGAGGTGGGTTTACTGAACACAACAGTTAGGTAAAGGTATATGCTGTGATGAGGTGGTTTCACTGAACATAACAGTTAGGTAAAGGTATATGCTGTGATGAGGTGGTTTCACTGAACACAACAGTCAGGTATATGCTGTGATGAGGTGGGTTCACTGAACACAACAGTTAGGTCTATGCTGTGATGAGGTGGTTTTACTGAACACAACAGTCAGGTATATGCTGTGATGAGGTGGGTTCACTGAACACAACAGTTAGCTCTATGCTGTGATGAGGTGGTTTCACTGAACACAACAGTCAGGTATATGCTGTGATGAGGTGGGTTCGCTGAACACAACAGTTAGGTCTATGCTGTGATGAGGTGGTTTCACTGAACACAACAGTCAGGTATGTGCTGTGATGAGGTGGGTACACTGAACACAACAGTTAGGTAAAGGTATATGCTGTGATGAGGTGGTTTCACTGAACACAACAGTTAGGTCTATGCTGTGATGAGGTGGTTTCACTGAACACAGCAGTCAGGTATATGCTGTGATGAGGTGGGTTCACTGAACACAACAGTTAGGTAAAGGTATATGCTGTGATGAGGTGTGTTTACTGAACACAACAGTTAGGTAAAGGTATATGCTGTGATGAGGTGGTTTCACTGAACACAACAGTCAGGTATATGCTGTGCTGAGGTGGGTTCACTGAACACAACAGTTAGGTAAAGGTATATGCTGTGATGAGGTGGTTTCACAGAACACAACAGTTAGGGTAAAGGCATATGCTGTGATGAGGTGGTTTCTGAACACAACAGTCAGGTATATGCTGTGATGAGGTGGGTTCACTGAACACAACAGTTAGGTCTATGCTGTGATGAGGTGGTTTTACTGATCACAACAGTCAGGTATATGCTGTGATGAGGTGGGTTCACTGAACATAACAGTTAGGTCTATGCTGTGATGAGGGGGTTTCACTGAACACAACAGTCAGGTATATGCAGTGATGAGGTGGGTTCACTGAACACAACAGTTAGGTAAAGGTATATGCTGTGATGAGCTGGTTACACTGAACACAACAGTCAGGTATATGCTGTGATGGTGGTTTCACTAAACTCAACAGTTAGGTCTATGCTGTGATGAGGTGGTTTCACAGAACACAACAGTCAGGTATATGCTGTGATGAGGTGGATTCACTGAACACAACAGTTAGGTCTATGCTGTGATGAGGTGGTTTCACTGAATACAACAGTCAGGTATGTGCTGTGATGAGGTGGGTTCACTGAACACGACAGTTAGGTAAAGGTATATGCAGTGATGAGGTGGTTACACTGAACACAACAGTCAGGTATATGCTGTGATGGTGGTTTCACTGAACACAACAGTTAGGTCTGTGCTGTGATGAGGTGGTTTCACTGAACACAACAGTCAGGTATATGCTGTGATGAGGTGGGTTCACTGAACACAACAGTTAGGTAAAGGTATATGCTGTGATGAGTTGGGTTTACTGAACACAACAGTTAGGTAAAGGTCTATGCTGTGATGAGGTGGTTTCACAGAACACAACAGTCAGGTATATGCTGTGATGAGGTGGGTTCAATGAACACAACAGCTAGGTAAAGGTATATGCTGTGATGAGGTGGGTTTACTGAACACAACAGTTAGGTAAAGGTCTATGCTGTGATGAGGTGGTTTCACTGAACACAACAGTCAGGTATATGTTGTGATGAGGTGGGTTCACTGAACACAACAGTTAGGTAAAGGTATATGCTGTGATGAGGTGGGTTCACTGAACACAACAGTTAGGTAAAGGTATATGCTGTGATGAGGTGGTTTCACTGAACACAACAGTCAGGTATATGCTGTGATGAGGTGGGTTCACTGAACACAACAGTTAGGTCTATGCTGTGATGAGGTGGTTTTACTGAACACAACAGTCAGGTATATGCTGTGATGAGGTGGGTTCACTGAAAACAACAGTTATGTGTATGCTGTGATCAGGTGGGTTCACTGAACACAACAGTCAGGTATATGCTGTGATGAGGTGGTTACACTGAACACAACAGTCAGGTATATGCTGTGATGGTGGTTTCACTGAACTCAACAGTTAGGTCTATGCTGTGATGAGGTGGTTTCACTGAACACAACAGTTAGGTCTTTACCTAACTGTTGTGTTCAGTGAAACCACCTCATCACAGCACTCATCACAGTGGTTTCACTGAACTCAACAGTTAGGTATATGCTGTGATGAGGTGGTTTCACTGAACACAACAGTTAGGTAAAGGTATATGCTGTGATGAGGTGGGTTCACTGAACACAACAGTCAGGTATATGCTGTGATGAGGTGGGTTCACTGAACACAACAGTTAGGTAAAGGTATATGCTGTGATGAGGTGGGTTCACTTGAGACAACAGTTAGGTAAAGGTATATGCTGTGATCAGGTTGTTTTACTGAACACAACAGTCAGGTATATGCTGTGATGAGGTGGATTCACTGAACACAACAGCTAGGTATATGCTGTGATGGTGATTTCACTGAACACAACAGTCAAGTATATGATGTGATGAGGTGGTTTCACTGAACACAACAGTTAGGTAAAGGTATATGCTGTAATGAGGTGGGTTCACTGAACACAACAGTTAGGTAAAGGTATATGCTGTGATGAGGTGGTTTCACTGAACACAACAGTCAGGTTTATGTTGTGATGAGGTGGGTTCACTGAACACAACAGTTAGGTAAAGGTATATGGTGTGATGAGGTGGGTTCACTGAACACAACAGTTAGGTAAAGGTATATGCTGTGATGAGGTGGTTTTACTGAACACAACAGTCAGGTCTATGCTGTGATGAGGTGGTTTCACTGAACACAACAGTCAGGTATATGTTGTGATGAGGTGGGTTCACTGGACACAACAGTTAGGTAAAGGTATATGCTGTGATGAGGTGGGTTCACTGAACACAACAGTTAGGTAAAGGTATATGCTGTGATGAGGTGGTTTCACTGAACACAACAGTCAGGTATATGCTGTGATGAGGTGGGTTCACTGAACACAACAGTTATGTGTATGCTGTGATCAGGTGGGTTCACTGAACACAACAGTCAGGTATATGCTGTGATGAGGTGGTTACACTGAACACAACAGTCAGGTATATGCTGTGATGAGGTGGGTTCACTGAACACAACAGTTAGGTAAAGGTATATGCTGTGATGAGGTGGGTTCACTTGAGACAACAGTTAGGTAAAGGTATATGCTGTGATCAGGTTGTTTTACTGAACACAACAGTCAGGTATATGCTGTGATGAGGTGGATTCACTGAACACAACAGCTAGGTATATGCTGTGATGAGGTGGTTTCACTGAACACAACAGTTAGGTAAAGGTATATGCTGTGATGAGGTGGTTTCACTGAACACAACAGTTAGGTAAAGGTATATGCTGTGATGAGGTGGGTTCACTGAACACAACAGTCAGGTATATGCTGTGATGAGGTGGGTTCACTGAACACAACAGTTAGGTAAAAGTATATGCTGTGATGAGGTGGGTTCACTTGAGACAACAGTTAGGTAAAGGTATATGCTGTGATGAGGTGGTTTTACTGAACACAACAGTCAGGTATATGCTGTGATGAGGTGGGTTCACTGAAAACAACAGCTATGTGTATGCTGTGATCAGGTGGGTTCACTGAACACAACAGTCAGGTATATGCTGTGATGAGGTGGGTTCACTGATCACAACAGTTAGGTAAAGGTATATGCTGTGATGAGGTGGGTTTACTTAACACAACAGTCAGGTATATGCTGTGATGAGGTGGTTACACTGAACACAACAGTCAGGTATATGCTGTGATGGTGGTTTCACTGAACTCAACAGATAGGTCTATGCTGTGATGAGGTGGTTTCACTGAACACAACAGTTAGGTATAGGTATATGCTGTGATGAGGTGGTTTCACTGAACACAACAGTTAGGTAAAGGTATATGCTGTGATGAGGTGGGTTCACTGAACACAACAGTCAGGTATATGCTGTGATGAGGTGGGTTCACTGAACACAACAGTTAGGTAAAAGTATATGCTGTGATGAGGTGGGTTCACTTGAGACAACAGTTAGGTAAAGGTATATGCTGTGATCAGGTGGTTTTACTGAACACAACAGTCAGGTATATGCTGTGATGAGGTGATTTCACTGAACACAACAGCTAGGTATCTGCTGTGATGGTGATTTCACTGAACACAACAGTCAAGTATATGATGTGATGAGGTGGTTTCACTGAACACAACAGTTAGGTAAAGGTATATGCTGTAATGAGGTGGGTTCACTGAACACAACAGTTAGGTAAAAGTATATGCTGTGATGAGGTGGTTTCACTGAACACAACAGTCAGGTTTATGTTGTGATGAGGTGGGTTCACTGAACACAACAGTTAGGTAAAGGTATATGCTGTGATGAGGTGGGTTCACTTAAGACAACAGTTAGGTAAAGGTATATGCTGTGATGAGGTGGTTTTACTGAACACAACAGTCAGGTATATGCTGTGATGAGGGTGGTTCACTGAACACAACAGTTAGGTCTATGCTGTGATGAGGTGGGTTCACTGAACACAACGGTTAGGTCTATGCTGTGATGAGGTGGTTTCACTGAACACAACAGTCAGGTATATGCTGTGATGAGGTGGGTTCACTGAACACAACAGTCAGGTTTATGTTGTGATGAGGTGGGTTCACTGAACACAACAGTTAGGTAAAGGTGTATGCTGTGATGAGGTGGGTTCACTTAACACAACAGTTAGGTAAAGGTATATGCTGTGATGAGGTGGTTTTACTGAACACAACAGTCAGGTATATGCTGTGATGAGGGTGGTTCACTGAACACAACAGTTAGGTCTATGCTGTGATGAAGTGGGTTCACTGAACACAACGGTTAGGTCTATGCTGTAATGAGGTGGTTTCACTGAACACAACAGTCAGGTATATGCTGTGATGAGGTGGGTTCACTGAACACAACAGTTAGGTAAAGGTATATGCTGTGATGAGGTGGTTTCACTGAAGACAACAGTTAGCTAAAGGTATATGCTGTGATGAGGTGGTTTCACTGAACACAACAGTCTGGTATATGCTGTAATGAGGTGGGTTCACTGAACACAACAGTTAGGTCTATGCTGTGATGAGGTGGTTTTACTGAACACAACAGTGAGGTATATGCTGTGATGAGGTGGGTTCACTGAACACAACAGTTAGGTCTATGCTGTGATGAGGTGGTTTCACTGAACACAACAGTCAGGTATGTGCTGTGATGAGGTGGGTTCACTGAACACCACAGTTAGGTAAAGGTATATGCTGTGATGAGGTGGGTTCACTTAAGACAACAGTTAGGTAAAGGTATATGCTGTGATGAGGTGGGTTCACTGAACACAACAGTTAGGTAAAGGTATTTGCTGTGATGAGGTTGGTTTACTGAACACAACAGTTAGGTAAAGGTATATGCTGTGATGAGGTGGTTTCACTGAACACAACAGTTAGGTAAAGGTATATGCTGTGATGAGGTGGTTTCACTGAACACAACAGTCAGGTATATGCTGTGATGAGGTGGGTTCACTGAACACAACAGTTAGGTAAAGGTATATGCTGTGATGAGGTGGTTTTTACTGAACACAACAGTTAGGTAAAGGTATATGCTGTAATGAGGTGGTTTCACTGAACACAACAGTCAGGTATATGCTGTGATGAGGTGGGTTCACTGAACACAACAGTTAGGTCTATGCTGTGATGAGGTGGTTTCACTGAACACAACAGTCAGGTATATGCTGTGATGAGGTGGGTTCACTGAACACAACAGTTAGGTATATGCTGTAATGACGTGGGTTCATTGAACACAACAGTTAGGTCTATGCGGTGATGAGGTGGTTTTACTGAACACAACAGTCAGGTATATGCTGTGATGAGATGGGTTCACTGAACACAACAGTTAGGTCTATGCTGTGATGAGGTGGTTTCACTGAACACAACAGTCAGGTATGTGCTGTGATGAGGTGGGTACACTGAACACAACAGTTAGGTAAAGGTATATGCTGTGATGAGGTGGTTTCACTGAACACAACAGTTAGGTCTATGCTGTGATGAGGTGGTTTCATTGAACACAACAGTCAGGTATATGTTGTGATGAGGTGGGTTCACTGAACACAACAGTTAGGTAAATGTATATGCTGTAATGAGGTGGACTCACTGAACACAACAGTTAGGAAAAGGTATATGCTGTGATGAGGTGGTTTCACTGAACACAACAGTTAGGTCTATTATTATTATTTATTATTATTAATATTTAGTATTTATATAGCGCCAACATCTTCCGCAGCGCTGTACAGAGTATATTGTCTTGTCACTTAACTGTCCCTCAGGGGCTCACAATATAATCCCTAACATAGTCCTATGTTTATGTATGTATTGTGTAGTGTATGTACTGTAGTCTAGGGCCAATTTCGAGGGAAGCCAATGAACTTATCTGTATGTTTTTGGGATGTGGAAGGAAACCGGAGTACCCGGAGGAAACCCACGCAGACACGGGGAGAACATACAAGCTCCTTGCAGATGTTGACTTGGCTGGGATTCGAACCAGGGACCCAGCGTTGCAAGGCAAGAGCGCTAACCACTATGCCACAGTGCTGTCTATGCTGTGATGAGGTGGTTTCACTGAACACAACAGTCAGGTATATGCTGTGATGAGGTGGGTTCACTGAACACAACAGTTAGGTAAAGGTATATGCTGTGATAAGGTGGGTTCACTGAAAACAACAGTTAGGTAAAGGTATATGCTGTGATGAGGTGGGTTTACTGAACACAACAGTTAGGTAAAGGTGTATGCTGTGATGAGGTGGTTTCACTGAACATAACAGTTAGGTAAAGGTATATGCTGTGATGAGGTGGTTTCACTGAACACAACAGTCAGGTATATGCTGTGATGAGGTGGGTTCACTGAACACAACAGTTAGGTCTATGCTGTGATGAGGTGGTTTTACTGAACACAACAGTCAGGTATATGCTGTGATGAGGTGGGTTCACTGAACACAACAGTTAGCTCTATGCTGTGATGAGTTGGTTTCACTGAACACAACAGTCAGGTATATGCTGTGATGAGGTGGGTTCACTGAACACAACAGTTAGGTCTATGCTGTGATGAGGTGGTTTCACTGAACACGACAGTCAGGTATGTGCTGTGATGAGGTGGGTACACTGAACACAACAATTAGGTAAAGGTATATGCTGTGATGAGGTGGTTTCACTGAACACAACAGTTAGGTCTATGCTGTGATGAGGTGGTTTCACTGAACACAGCAGTCAGGTATATGCTGTGATGAGGTGGGTTCACTGAACACAACAGTTAGGTAAAGGTATATGCTGTGATGAGGTGGGTTTACTGAACACAACAGTTAGGTAAAGGTATATGCTGTGATGAGGTGGTTTCACTGAACACAACAGTCAGGTATATGTTGTGATGAGGTGGGTTCACTGAACAGAACAGTTAGGTAAAGGTATATGCTGTGATGAGGTGGTTTCACTGAACACAACAGTCAGGTATATGCTGTGCTGAGGTGGGTTCACTGAACACAACAGTTAGGTAAAGGTATATGCTGTGATGAGGTGGTTTTACTGAACACAACAGTTAGGGTAAAGGCATATGCTGTGATGAGGTGGTTTCTGAACACAACAGTCAGGTATATGCTCTGATGAGGTGGGTTCACTGAACACATAGTTACATAGTTACATATAGTTACATAGTTATTTTGGTTGAAAAAAGACATACGTCCATCGAGTTCAACCAGTATAAAGTACAACACCAGCCTGCTCCCTCACATATCCCTGTTGATCCAGAGGAAGGCGAAAAAACCCTTACAAGGCATGGTCCAATTAGCCCCTAAAGGGAAAAATTCCTTCCCGACTCCAGATGGCAATCAGATAAAATCCCTGGATCAACATCATTAGGCATTACCTAGTAATTGTAGCCATGGATGTCTTTCAACGCAAGGAAAGCATCTAAGCCCCCTTTAAATGCAGGTATAGAGTTTGCCATAACGACTTCCTGTGGCAATGCATTCCACATCTTAATCACTCTTACTGTAAAGAACCCTTTCCTAAATAAATGGCTAAAACATTTTTCCTCCATGCGCAGATCATGTCCTCTAGTCCTTTGAGAAGGCCTAGGGACAAAAAGCTCATCCGCCAAGGTATTATATTGCCCTCTGATGTATTTATACATGTTAATTAGATCCCCTCTAAGGCGTCTTTTCTCTAGACTAAATAAACCCAGTTTATCTAACCTTTCTCGATAAGTGAGACCTTCCATCCCACGCATCAATTTTGTTGCTCGTCTCTGCACCTGCTCTAAAACTGCAATATCTTTTTTGTAATGTGGTGCCCAGAACTGAATTCCATATTCCAGATGTGGCCTTACTAGAGAGTTAAACAGGGGCAATATTATGCTAGCATCTCGAGTTTTTATTTCCCTTTTAATGCATCCCAAAATTTTGTTAGCTTTAGCTGCAGCTGCTTGGCATTGAGTACGATTATTTAACTTGTTGTCAATGAGTACTCCTAAGTCCTTCTCCAAGTTTGATGTCCCCAACTGTATCCCATTTATTTTGTATGGTGCTAGACCATTAGTACGTCCAAAATGCATGACCTTACATTTGTCAACATTGAATTTCATCTGCCATGTATGTGCCCATATAGCCATCCTATCCAGATCCTGTTGCAATATGACACTATCTTCCTGAGAGTTAATGATTCTGCACAATTTTGTATCATCTGCAAAAATAGCAACATTGCTCACTACTGCATCTACTAGGTCATTAATAAATAAATTGAAGAGCACTGGACCTAGAACAGACCCCTGTGGGACCCCACTGCTAACAGTCTCCCATTTTGAGTATGATCCATTGACCACAACTCTTTGTTTTCTGTCCATTAGCCAGTTCCCTATCCATGAACACAGACTCTTCCCCAGTCCTTGCATCCTCAACTTTTGCACCAGACTTTTGTGGGGAACAGTGTCGAAGGCCTTTGCAACACAACAGTTAGGTCTATGCTGTGATGAGGTGGTTTTACTGATCACAACAGTCAGGTATATGCTGTGATGAGGTGGGTTCACTGAACACAACAGTTAGGTCTATGCTGTGATGAGGGGGTTTCACTGAACACAACAGTCAGGTATATGCAGTGATGAGGTGGGTTCACTGAACACAACAGTTAGGTAAAGGTATATGCTGTGATGAGGTGGTTACACTGAACACAACAGTCAGGTATATGCTGTGATGGTGGTGTCACTAAACTCAACAGTTAGGTCTATGCTGTGATGAGGTGGTTTCACAGAACACAACAGTCAGGTATATGCTGTGATGAGGTGGATTCACTGAACACAACAGTTAGGTCTATGCTGTGATGAGGTGGTTTCACTGAATACAACAGTCAGGTATGTGCTGTGATGAGGTGGGTTCACTGAACACGACAGTTAGGTAAAGGTATATGCTGTGATGAGGTGGTTACACTGAACACAACAGTCAGGTATATACTGTGATGATGGTTTCACTGAACACAACAGTTAGGTCTGTGCTGTGATGAGGTGGTTTCACTGAACACAACAGTCAGGTATATGCTGTGATGAGGTGGGTTCACTGAACACAACAGTTAGGTAAAGGTATATGCTGTGATGAGTTGGGTTTACTGAACACAACAGTTAGGTAAAGGTCTATGCTGTGATGAGGTGGTTTCACAGAACACAACAGTCAGGTATATGCTGTGATGAGGTGGGTTCAATGAACACAACAGCTAGGTAAAGGTATATGCTGTGATGAGGTGGGTTTACTGAACACAACAGTTAGGTAAAGGTATATGCTGTGATGAGGTGGTTTCACTGAACATAACAGTTAGGTAAAGGTCTATGCTGTGATGAGGTGGTTTCACAGAACACAACAGTCAGGTATATGCTGTGATGAGGTGGGTTCAATGAACACAACAGCTAGGTAAAGGTATATGCTGTGATGAGGTGGGTTTACTGAACACGACAGTTAGGTAAAGGTATATGCTGTGATGAGGTGGTTACACTGAACACAACAGTCAGGTATATACTGTGATGATGGTTTCACTGAACACAACAGTTAGGTCTGTGCTGTGATGAGGTGGTTTCACTGAACACAACAGTCAGGTATATGCTGTGATGAGGTGGGTTCACTGAACACAACAGTTAGGTAAAGGTATATGCTGTGATGAGTTGGGTTTACTGAACACAACAGTTAGGTAAAGGTCTATGCTGTGATGAGGTGGTTTCACAGAACACAACAGTCAGGTATATGCTGTGATGAGGTGGGTTCAATGAACACAACAGCTAGGTAAAGGTATATGCTGTGATGAGGTGGGTTTACTGAACACAACAGTTAGGTAAAGGTATATGCTGTGATGAGGTGGTTTCACTGAACATAACAGTTAGGTAAAGGTATATGCTGTGATGAGGTGGTTTCACTGAACACAACAGTCAGGTATATGCTGTGATGAGGTGGGTTCACTGAACACAACAGTTAGGTCTATGCTGTGATGAGGTGGTTTTACTGAACACAACAGTCAGGTATATGCTGTGATGAGGTGGGTTCACTGAACACAACAGTTAGCTCTATGCTGTGATGAGGTGGTTTCACTGAACACAACAGTCAGGTATATGCTTTGATGAGGTGGGTTCACTGAACACAACAGTTAGGTAAAGGTATATGCTGTGATGAGGTGGGTTTACTGAACACAACAGTCAGGTATGTGCTGTGATGAGGTGGGTACACTGAACACAACAGTTAGGTAAAGGTATATGCTGTGATGAGGTGGTTTCACTGAACACAACAGTTAGGTCTATGCTGTGATGAGGTGGTTTCACTGAACACAGCAGTCAGGTATATGCTGTGAAGAGGTGGGTTCACTGAACACAACAGTTAGGTAAAGGTATATGCTGTGATGAGGTGGGTTTACTGAACACAACAGTTAGGTAAAGGTATATGCTGTGATGAGGTGGTTTCACTGAACACAACAGTCAGGTATATGTTGTGATGAGGTGGGTTCACTGAACAGAACAGTTAGGTAAAGGTATATGCTGTGATGAGGTGGTTTCACTGAACACAACAGTCAGGTATATGCTGTGCTGAGGTGAACACAACAGTCAGGTATATGCTGTGATGAGGTGGGTTCACTGAACACAACAGTTAGGTAAAGGTATATGCTGTGATGAGTTGGGTTTACTGAACACAACAGTTAGGTAAAGGTCTATGCTGTGATGAGGTGGTTTCACTGAACACAACAGTCAGGTATATGCTGTGATGAGGTGGGTTCACTGAACACAACAGTTAGGTCTATGCTGTGATGAGGTGGTTTTACTGAACACAACAGTCAGGTATATGCTGTGATGAGGTGGGTTCACTGAACACAACAGTTAGCTCTATGCTGTGATGAGGTGGTTTCACTGAACACAACAGTCAGGTATATGCTTTGATGAGGTGGGTTCACTGAACACAACAGTTAGGTAAAGGTATATGCTGTGATGAGGTGGGTTTACTGAACACAACAGTCAGGTATGTGCTGTGATGAGGTGGGTACACTGAACACAACAGTTAGGTAAAGGTATATGCTGTGATGAGGTGGTTTCACTGAACACAACAGTTAGGTCTATGCTGTGATGAGGTGGTTTCACTGAACACAGCAGTCAGGTATATGCTGTGAAGAGGTGGGTTCACTGAACACAACAGTTAGGTAAAGGTATATGCTGTGATGAGGTGGGTTTACTGAACACAACAGTTAGGTAAAGGTATATGCTGTGATGAGGTGGTTTCACTGAACACAACAGTCAGGTATATGTTGTGATGAGGTGGGTTCACTGAACAGAACAGTTAGGTAAAGGTATATGCTGTGATGAGGTGGTTTCACTGAACACAACAGTCAGGTATATGCTGTGCTGAGGTGGGTTCACTGAACACAACAGTTAGGTAAAGGTATATGCTGTGATGAGGTGGTTTCACTGAACACAACAGTTAGGGTAAAGGCATATGCTGTGATGAGGTGGTTTCTGAACACAACAGTCAGGTATATGCTGTGATGAGGTGGGTTCACTGAACACAACAGTTAGGTCTATGCTGTGATGAGGTGGTTTTACTGATCACAACAGTCAGGTATATGCTGTGATGAGGTGGGTTCACTGAACACAACAGTTAGGACTATGCTGTGATGAGGGGGTTTCACTGAACACAACAGTCAGGTATATGCAGTGATGAGGTGGGTTCACTGAACACAACAGTTAGGTAAAGGTATATGCTGTGATGAGGTGGTTACACTGAACACAACAGTCAGGTATATGCTGTGATGGTGGTTTCACTGAACACAACAGTTAGGTCTATTATTATTATTTATTATTATTATTTAGTATTTATATAGCGCCAACATCTTCCGCAGCGTTGTACAGAGTATATTGTCTTGTCACTTATCTGTCCCTCAGGGGCTCACAATATAATCCCTAACATAGTCCTATGTTTATGTATGTATTGTGTAGTGTATGTACTGTAGTCTAGGGCCAATTTCGAGGGAAGCCAATGAACTTATCTGTATGTTTTTGGGATGTGGGAGGAAACCGGAGTACCCGGAGGAAACCTACGCAGACACGGGGAGAACATACAATCTCCTTGCAGATGTTGACTTGGCTGGGATTCGAACCAGGGACCCAGCGTTGCAAGGCAAGAGCACTAACCACTATGCCACCGTGCTGTCTATGCTGTGATGAGGTGGTTTCACTGAACACAACAGTTAGGTATATGCTGTGATGAGGTGGGTTCACTGAACACAACAGTTAGGTAAAGGTATGTGCTGTGATGAGGTGGGTTCACTGAAAACAACAGTTAGGTAAAGGTATATGCTGTGATGAGGTGGGTTTACTGAACACAACAGTTAGGTAAAGGTATATGTTGTGATGAGGTGGTTTCACTGAACATAACAGTTAGGTAAAGGTATATGCTGTGATGAGGTGGTTTTACTGAACACAACAGTCAGGTATATGCTGTGATGAGTTGGTTTCACTGAACACAACAGTCAGGTATATGCTGTGATGAGGTGGGTTCACTGAACACAACAGTTAGGTCTATGCTGTGATGAGGTGGTTTCACTGAACACAAGTGTCAGGTATGTGCTGTGATGAGGTGGGCACACTAAACACAAAAGTTAGGTAAAGGTATATGCTGTGATGAGGTGGTTTCACTGAACACAACAGTTAGGTCTATGCTGTGATGAGGTGGTTTCACTGAACACAACAGTTAGGTAAAGGTATATGCTGTGATGAGGTGGGTTCACTGAAAACAACAGTTAGGTAAAGGTATATGCTGTGATGAGGTGGGTTTACTGAACACAACAGTTAGGTAAAGGTATATGCTGTGATGAGGTGGTTTCACTGAACATAACAGTTAGGTAAAGGTATATGCTGTGATGAGGTGGGTTCACTGAACACAACAGTCAGGTATATGCTGTGATGAGGTGGGTTCACTGAACACAACAGTTAGGTCTATGCTGTGATGAGGTGGTTTTACTGAAGACAACAGTCAGGTATATGCTGTGATGAGGTGGGTTCACTGAACACAACAGTTAGGTAAAGGTATGCTGTGATGAAGTGGTTTCACTGAACACAACAGTCAGGTCTATGCTGTGATGAGGTGGTTTCACTAAACACAACAGTCAGGTATGTGCTGTGATGAAGTGGGTTCACTGAACACAACAGTTAGGTCTATGCTGTGATGAGGTGGTTTCACTGAACACAACAGTCAGGTATATGCTGTGATGAGGTGGGTTCGTTGAACACAACAGTTAGGTAAAGGTATATGCTGTGATGAGGTGGGTTCACTTAACACAACAGTTAGGTCTATGCTGTGATGAGGTGGTTTCACTGAACACAACAGTCAGGTATATGCTGTGATGAGGTGGTTTCACTGAACACAACAGTCAGGTATATGCTGTGATGAGGTGGTTTTACTGAACACAACAGTCAGGTATATGCTGTGATGAGTTGGGTTCACTGAACACAACAGTTAGGTAAAGGTATATGCTGTGATGAGGTGGGTTCACTTAACACAACAGTTATGTCTATGCTTTGATGAGGTGGTTTTACTGAAAACAACAGTCAGGTATATGCTGTTATGAGGTGGTTTCACTGAACACAACAGTCAGGTATATGCTGTGATGAGGTGGGTTCATTGAACACAACAGTTAGGTAAAGGTATATGCTGTGATGAGGTGGGTTCACTTAACACAACAGTTAGGTCTATGCTGTGATGAGGTGGGTTCACTGAACACAACAGTCAGGCATATGCTGTGATGAGGTGGGTTCACTGAACACAACAGTCAGGTATATGCTGTGATGAGGTGGTTTTACTGAACACAACAGTCAGGTATATGCTGTGATGAGGTGGGTTCACTGAACACAACAGTTAGGTAAAGGTATATGCTGTGATGAGGTGGGTTTACTTAACACAACAGTTAGGTCTATGCTTTGATGAGGTGGTTTTACTGAACACAACAGTCAGGTATATGCTGTGATGAGGTGGGTTTACTTAACACAATAGTTAGGTCTATGCTTTGATGAGGTGGTTTTACTGAACACAACAGTCAGGTATATGCTGTGATGAGGTGGGTTCACTGAACACAACAGTTAGGTCTATGCTGTGATGAGGTGGTTTCACTGAACACAACAGTCAGGTATATGCTGTGATGAGGTGGGTTCACTGAACACAACAGTTAGGTCTATGCTGTGATGAGGTGGTTTCACTGAACACAACAGTCAGGTATGTGCTGTGATGAGGTCTGTACACTGAACACAACAGTTAGGTAAAGGTATATGCTGTGATGAGGTGGTTTCACTGAACACAAAAGTTAGGTCTATGCTGTGATGAGGTGGTTTCACTGAACACAGCAGTCAGGTATATGCTGTGATGAGGTGGGTTCACTGAACACAACAGTTAGGTAAAGGTATATGCTGTGATGAGGTGGGTTTACTGAACACAACAGTTAGGTAAAGGTATATGCTGTGATGAGGTGGTTTCACTGAACACAACAGTCAGGTATAAGTTGTGATGAGGTGGGTTCACTGAACAGAACAGTTAGGTAAAGGTATATGCTGTGATGAGGTGGTTTCACTGAACACAACAGTCAGGTATATGCTGTGCTGAGGTGGGTTCACTGAACACAACAGTTAGGTAAAGGTATATGCTGTGATGAGGTGGTTTCACTGAACACAACAGTTAGGGTAAAGGTATATGCTGTGATGAGGTGGTTTCTGAACACAACAGTCAGGTATATGCTGTGATGAGGTGGGTTCACTGAACACAACAGTTAGGTCTATGCTGTGATGAGGTGGTTTTACTGATCACAACAGTCAGGTATATGCTGTGATGAGGTGGGTTCACTGAACACAACAGTTAGGTCTATGCTGTGATGAGGGGGTTTCACTGAACACAACAGTCAGGTATATGCAGTGATGAGGTGGGTTCACTGAACACAACACTTAGGTAAAGGTATATGCTGTGATGAGGTGTTTACACTGAACACAACAGTCAGGTATATGCTGTGATGGTGGTTTCACTAAATTTAACAGTTAGGTCTGTGCTGTGATGAGGTGGTTTCACAGAACACAACAGTCAGGTATATGCTGTGATGAGGTGGATTCACTGAACACAACAGTTAGGTCTATGCTGTGATGAGGTGGTTTCACTGAACACAACAGTCAGGTATGTGCTGTGATGAGGTGGGTTCACTGAACACGACAGTTAGGTAAAGGTATATGCTGTGATGAGGTGGTTACACTGAACACAACAGTCAGGTATATGCTGTGATGGTGGTTTCACTGAACACAACAGTTAGGTCTGTGCTGTGATGAGGTGGTTTCACTGAACACAACAGTCAGGTATATGCTGTGATGAGGTGGGTTCACTGAACACAACAGTTAGGTAAAGGTATATGCTGTGATGAGTTGGGTTTACTGAACACAACAGTTAGGTAAAGGTCTATGCTGTGATGAGGTGGTTTCA
The DNA here is from genome assembly GCF_040937935.1 of Hyperolius riggenbachi. Classification (NCBI taxonomy): domain Eukaryota; kingdom Metazoa; phylum Chordata; class Amphibia; order Anura; family Hyperoliidae; genus Hyperolius; species Hyperolius riggenbachi. The sequence goes on along the minus strand of NC_090657.1, from coordinate 122,475,236 downwards.
CAGAACACAACAGTCAGGTATATGCTGTGATGAGGTGGATTCAATGAACACAACAGCTAGGTAAAGGTATATGCTGTGATGAGGTGGGTTTACTGAACACAACAGTTAGGTAAAGGTCTATGCTGTGATGAGGTGGTTTCACTGAACACAACAGTCAGGTATATGTTGTGATGAGGTGGGTTCACTGAACACAACAGTTAGGTAAAGGTATATGCTGTGATGAGGTGGTTTCACTGAACACAACAGTCAGGTATATGCTGTGATGAGGTGGGTTCACTGAACACAACAGTTAGGTAAAGGTATATGCTGTGATGAGGTGGTTTCACTGAACACAACAGTCAGGTATATGCTGTGATGAGGTGGGTTCACTGAACACAACAGTTAGGTCTATGCTGTGATGAGGTGGTTTTACTGTACACAACAGTCAGGTATATGCTGTGATGAGGTGGGTTCACTGAAAACAACAGTTATGTGTATGCTGTGATCAGGTGGGTTCACTGAACACAACAGTCAGGTATATGCTGTGATGAGGTGGGTTCACTGATCACAACAGTAAGGTAAAGGTATATGCTGTGATGAGGTGGGTTTACTTAACACAACAGTCAGGTATATGCTGTGATGAGGTGGTTACACTGAACACAACAGTCAGGTATATGCTGTGATGGTGGTTTCACTGAACTCAACAGTTAGGTCTATGCTGTGATGAGGTGGTTTCACTAAACACAACAGTTAGGTAAAGGTATATGCTGTGATGAGGTGGTTTCACTGAACACAACAGTTAGGTAAAGGTATATGCTGTGATGAGGTGGGTTCAATGAACACAACAGTTAGGTCTATGCTGTGATGAGGTGGTTTTACTGATCACAACAGTCAGGTATATGCTGTGATGAGGTGGGTTCACTGAACACAACAGTTAGGTCTATGCTGTGATGAGGGGGTTTCACTGAACACAACAGTCAGGTATATGCAGTGATGAGGTGGGTTCACTGAACACAACACTTAGGTAAAGGTATATGCTGTGATGAGGTGGTTACACTGAACACAACAGTCAGGTATATGCTGTGATGGTGGTTTCACTAAATTTAACAGTTAGGTCTGTGCTGTGATGAGGTGGTTTCACAGAACACAACAGTCAGGTATATGCTGTGATGAGGTGGATTCACTGAACACAACAGTTAGGTCTATGCTGTGATGAGGTGGTTTCACTGAACACAACAGTCAGGTATGTGCTGTGATAAGGTGGGTTCACTGAACACGACAGTTAGGTAAAGGTATATGCTGTGATGAGGTGGTTACACTGAACACAACAGTCAGGTATATGCTGTGATGGTGGTTTCACTGAACACAACAGTTAGGTCTGTGCTGTGATGAGGTGGTTTCACTGAACACAACAGTCAGGTATATGCTGTGATGAGGTGGGTTCACTGAACACAACAGTTAGGTAAAGGTATATGCTGTGATGAGTTGGGTTTACTGAACACAACAGTTAGGTAAAGGTCTATGCTGTGATGAGGTGGTTTCACAGAACACAACAGTCAGGTATATGCTGTGATGAGGTGGATTCAATGAACACAACAGCTAGGTAAAGGTATATGCTGTGATGAGGTGGGTTTACTGAACACAACAGTTAGGTAAAGGTCTATGCTGTGATGAGGTGGTTTCACTGAACACAACAGTCAGGTATATGTTGTGATGAGGTGGGTTCACTGAACACAACAGTTAGGTAAAGGTATATGCTGTGATGAGGTGGTTTCACTGAACACAACAGTCAGGTATATGCTGTGATGAGGTGGGTTCACTGAACACATCAGTTAGGTAAAGGTATATGCTGTGATGAGGTGGTTTCACTGAACACAACAGTCAGGTATATGCTGTGATGAGGTGGGTTCACTGAACACAACAGTTAGGTCTATGCTGTGATGAGGTGGTTTTACTGTACACAACAGTCAGGTATATGCTGTGATGAGGTGGGTTCACTGAAAACAACAGTTATGTGTATGCTGGGATCAGGTGGGTTCACTGAACACAACAGTCAGGTATATGCTGTGATGAGGTGGGTTCACTGATCACAACAGTAAGGTAAAGGTATATGCTGTGATGAGGTGGGTTTACTTAACACAACAGTCAGGTATATGCTGTGATGAGGTGGTTACACTGAACACAACAGTCAGGTATATGCTGTGATGGTGGTTTCACTGAACTCAACAGTTAGGTCTATGCTGTGATGAGGTGGTTTCACTGAACACAACAGTTAGGTAAAGGTATATGCTGTGATGAGGTGGTTTCACTGAACACAACAGTTAGGTAAAGGTATATGCTGTGATGAGGTGGGTTCAATGAACACAACAGTCAGGTATTTGCTGTGATGAGGTGGGTTCACTGAACACAACAGTTAGGTAAAGGTATATGCTGTGATGAGGTGGGTTTACTTAACACAACAGTTAGGTCTATGCTTTGATGAGGTGGTTTTACTGAACACAACAGTCAGGTATATGCTGTGATGAGGTGGGTTTACTTAACACAACAGTTAGGTCTATGCTTTGATGAGGTGGTTTTACTGAACACAACAGTCAGGGATATGCTGTGATGAGGTGGGTTCACTGAACACAACAGCTAGGTAAAGGTATATGCTGTGATGAGGTGGTTTCACTGAACACAACAGTTAGGGTAAAGGTATATGCTGTGATGAGGTGGTTTCTGAACACAACAGTCAGGTATATGCTGTGATGAGGTGGGTTCACTGAACACAACAGTTAGGTCTATGCTGTGATGAGGTGGTTTTACTGATCACAACAGTCAGGTATATGCTGTGATGAGGTGGGTTCACTGAACACAACAGTTAGGTCTATGCTGTGATGAGGGGGTTTCACTGAACACAACAGTCAGGTATATGCAGTGATGAGGTGGGTTCACTGAACACAACACTTAGGTAAAGGTATATGCTGTGATGAGTTGGGTTTACTGAACACAACAGTTAGGTAAAGGTCTATGCTGTGATGAGGTGGTTTCACAGAACACAACAGTCAGGTATATGCTGTGATGAGGTGGATTCAATGAACACAACAGCTAGGTAAAGGTATATGCTGTGATGAGGTGGGTTTACTGAACACAACAGTTAGGTAAAGGTCTATGCTGTGATGAGGTGGTTTCACTGAACACAACAGTCAGGTATATGTTGTGATGAGGTGGGTTCACTGAACACAACAGTTAGGTAAAGGTATATGCTGTGATGAGGTGGTTTCACTGAACACAACAGTCAGGTATATGCTGTGATGAGGTGGGTTCACTGAACACAACAGTTAGGTAAAGGTATATGCTGTGATGAGGTGGTTTCACTGAACACAACAGTCAGGTATATGCTGTGATGAGGTGGGTTCACTGAACACAACAGTTAGGTCTATGCTGTGATGAGGTGGTTTTACTGTACACAACAGTCAGGTATATGCTGTGATGAGGTGGGTTCACTGAAAACAACAGTTATGTGTATGCTGTGATCAGGTGGGTTCACTGAACACAACAGTCAGGTATATGCTGTGATGAGGTGGGTTCACTGATCACAACAGTAAGGTAAAGGTATATGCTGTGATGAGGTGGGTTTACTTAACACAACAGTCAGGTATATGCTGTGATGAGGTGGTTACACTGAACACAACAGTCAGGTATATGCTGTGATGGTGGTTTCACTGAACTCAACAGTTAGGTCTATGCTGTGATGAGGTGGTTTCACTGAACACAACAGTTAGGTAAAGGTATATGCTGTGATGAGGTGGTTTCACTGAACACAACAGTTAGGTAAAGGTATATGCTGTGATGAGGTGGGTTCAATGAACACAACAGTCAGGTATTTGCTGTGATGAGGTGGGTTCACTGAACACAACAGATAGGTAAAGGTATATGCTGTGATGAGGTGGGTTCACTTGAGACAACAGTTAGGTAAAGGTATATGCTGTGATCAGGTGGTTTTACTGAACACAACAGTCAGGTATATGCTGTGATGAGGTGGTTTCACTGAACACAACAGCTAGGTATATGCTGTGATGGTGATTTCACTGAACACAACAGTCAAGTATATGATGTGATGAGGTGGTTTCACTGAACACAACAGTTAGGTAAAGGTATATGCTGTAATGAGGTGTGTTCACTGAACACAACAGTTAGGTAAATGTATATGCTGTGATGAGGTGGTTTCACTGAACACAACAGTCAGGTTTATGTTGTGATGAGGTGGGTTCACTGAACACAACAGTTAGGTAAAGGTATATGCTGTGATGAGGTGGGTTCACTTAAGACAACAGTTAGGTAAAGGTATATGCTGTGATGAGGTGGTTTTACTGAACACAACAGTCAGGTATATGCTGTGATGAGGGTGGTTCACTGAACACAACAGTTAGGTCTATGCTGTGATGAGGTGGGTTCACTGAACACAACGGTTAGGTCTATGCTGTGATGAGGTGGTTTCACTGAACACAACAGTCAGGTATATGCTGTGATGAGGTGGGTTCACTGAACACAACAGTCAGGTTTATGTTGTGATGAGGTGGGTTCACTGAACACAACAGTTAGGTAAAGGTGTATGCTGTGATGAGGTGGGTTCACTGAACACAACAGTTAGGTAAAGGTATATGCTGTGATGAGGTGGTTTCACTGAACACAACAGTCAGGTATATGCTGTGATGAGGTGGGTTCACTGAACACAACAGTTAGGTAAAGGTATATGCTGTGATGAGGTGGTTTCACTGAACACAACAGTTAGGTAAAGGTATATGCTGTGATGAGGTGGTTTCACTGAACACAACAGTCAGGTATATGCTGTGATGAGGTGGGTTCACTGAACACAACAGTTAGGTCTATGCTGTGATGAGGTGGTTTCACTGAACACAACAGTCAGGTATATGCTGTGATGAGGTGGGTTCACTGAACACAACAGTTAGGTAAAGGTATATGCTGTGATGAGGTGGGTTCACTGAACACAACAGTTAGGTATATGCTGTAATGACGTGGGTTCACTGAACACAACAGTTAGGTCTATGCGGTGATGAGGTGGTTTTACTGAACACAACAGTCAGGTATATGCTGTGATGAGGTGGGTTCACTGAACACAACAGTTAGGTCTATGCTGTGATGAGGTGGTTTCACTGAACACAACAGTCAGGTATGCGCTGTGATGAGGTGGGTACACTGAACACAACAGTTAGGTAAAGGTATATGCTGTGATGAGGTGGTTTCACTGAACACAAGAGTTAGGTCTATGCTGTGATGAGGTGGTTTCATTGAACACAACAGTCAGGTATATGTTGTGATGAGGTGGGTTCACTGAACACAACAGTTAGGTAAATGTATATGCTGTGATGAGGTGGATTCACTGAACACAACAGTTAGGTAAAGGTATATGCTGTGATGAGGTGGTTTCACTGAACACAACAGTTAGGTCTATTATTATTATTTAGTATTTATATAGCGCCAACATCTTCCGCAGCGCTGTACAGAGTGTATTGTCTTGTCACTTATCTGTCCCTCAGTGGCTCACAATATAATCCCTAACATAGTCCTATGTTTATGTATGTATTGTGTAGTGTATGTACTGTAGTCTAGGGCCAATTTCGAGGGAAGCCAATGAACTTATCTGTATGTTTTTGGGATGTGGGAGGAAACCGGAGTACCCGGAGGAAACCTACGCAGACACGGGGAGAACATACAAGCTCCTTGCAGATGTTGACTTGGCTGGGATTCGAACCAGGGACCCAGCGTTGCAAGGCAAGAGCACTAACCACTATGCCACCGTGCTGTCTATGCTGTGATGAGGTGGTTTCACTGAACACAACAGTTAGGTATATGCTGTGATGAGGTGGGTTCACTGAACACAACAGTTAGGTAAAGGTATATGCTGTGATGAGGTGGGTTTACTGAACACAACAGTTAGGTAAAGGTATATGCTGTGATGAGGTGGTTTCACTGAACATAACAGTTAGGTAAAGGTATATGCTGTGATGAGGTGGTTTCACTGAACACAACAGTCAGGTATATGCTGTGATGAGGTGGGTTCACTGAACACAACAGTTAGGTCTATGCTGTGATGAGGTGGTTTTACTGAACACAACAGTCAGGTATATGCGGTGATGAGGTGGGTTCACTGAACACAACAGTTAGGTCTATGCTGTGATGAGGTGGTTTCACTGAACACAACAGTCAGGTATATGCTGTGATGAGGTGGGTTCACTGAACACAACAGTTAGGTCTATCCTGTAATGAGGTTGTTTCACTGAACACAACAGTCAGGTATGTGCTGTGATGAGGTGGGTACACTGAACACAACAGTTAGGTCTTTGCTGTGATGAGGTGGTTTTACTGAACACAACAGTCAGGTATATGCTGTGATGAGGTGGTTTTACTGAACACAACAGTCAGGTATATGCTGTGATGAGGTGGTTTTACTGAACACAACAGTCAGGTATATGCTGTGATGAGGTGGGTTCACTGAACACAACAGTCAGGTATATGCTGTGATGAGGTGGGTTCACTGAACACAACAGTTAGGTCTATGCTGTGATGAGGTGGTTTCACTGAACACAACAGTCAGGTATGTGCTGTGATGAGGTGGGTACACTGAACACAAAAGTTAGGTAAAGGTATATGCTGTGATGAGGTGGTTTCACTGAACACAACAGTTAGGTCTATGCTGTGATGAGGTGGGTTCACTGAAAACAACAGTTAGGTAAAGGTATATGCTGTGATGAGGTGGTTTCACTGAACATAACAGTTAGGTAAAGGTATTTGCTGTGATGAGGTGGTTTCACTGAACACAACAGTCAGGTATATGCTGTGATAAGGTGGGTTCACTGAACACAACAGTTAGGTCTATGCTGTGATGAGGTGGTTTCACTGAACACAACAGTCAGGTATGTGCTGTGAAGAGGTGGGTTCACTGAACACAACAGTCAGGTATATGCTGTGATGAGGTGGTTTTACTGAACACAACAGTCAGGTATATGCTGTGATGAGTTGGGTTCACTGAACACAACAGTCAGGTATATGCTGTGATGAGGTGGTTTCACTGAACACAACAGTCAGGTATATGCTGTGATGAGGTGGGTTCATTGAACACAACAGTTAGGTAAAGGTATATGCTGTGATGAGGTGGGTTCACTTAACACAACATTTAGGTCTATGCTGTGATGAGGTGGGTTCACTGAACACAACAGTCAGGTATATGCTGTGATGAGGTGGGTTCACTGAACACAACAGTTAGGTAAAGGTATATGCTGTGATGAGGTGGGTTTACTTAACACAACAGTTAGGTCTATGCTCTGATGAGGTGGTTTTACTGAACACAACAGTCAGGTATATGCTGTGATGAGGTGGTTACACTGAACACAACAGTCAGGTATATGCTGTGATGGTGGTTTCACTGAACTCAACAGTTAGGTCTATGCTGTGATGAGGTGGTTTCACTGAACACAACAGTTAGGTAAAGGTATATGCTGTGATGAGGTGGTTTCACTGAACACAACAGTTAGGTAAAGGTATATGCTGTGATGAGGTGGGTTCACTGAACACAACAGTCAGGTATATGCTGTGATGAGGTGGGTTCACTGAACACAACAGATAGGTAAAGGTATATGCTGTGATGAGGTGGGTTCACTTGAGACAACAGTTAGGTAAAGGTATATGCTGTGATCAGGTGGTTTTACTGAACACAACAGTCAGGTATATGCTGTGATGAGGTGGTTTCACTGAACACAACAGCTAGGTATATGCTGTGATGGTGATTTCACTGAACACAACAGTCAAGTATATGATGTGATGAGGTGGTTTCACTGAACACAACAGTTAGGTAAAGGTATATGCTGTAATGAGGTGGGTTCACTAAACACAACAGTTAGGTAAATGTATATGCTGTGATGAGGTGGTTTCACTGAACATAACAGTTAGGTAAAGGTATATGCTGTGATGAGGTGGGTTTACTGAACACAACAGTTAGGTAAAGGTATATGCTGTGAAGAGGTGGGTTCACTTAAGACAACAGTTAGGTAAAGGTATATGCTGTGATGAGGTGGTTTTACTGAACACAACAGTCAGGTATATGCTGTGATGAGGGCGGTTCACTGAACACAACAGTTAGGTCTATGCTGTGATGAGGTGGGTTCACTGAACACAACGGTTAGGTCTATGCTGTGATGAGGTGGTTTCACTGAACACAACAGTCAGGTATATGCTGTGATGAGGTGGGTTCACTGAACACAACAGTCAGGTTTATGTTGTGATGAGGTGGGTTCACTGAACACAACAGTTAGGTAAAGGTGTATGCTGTGATGAGGTGGGTTCACTTAAGACAACAGTTAGGTAAAGGTATATGCTGTGATGAGGTGGTTTTACTGAACACAACAGTCAGGTATATGCTGTGATGAGGGTGGTTCACTGAACACAACAGTTAGGTCTATGCTGTGATGAGGTGGGTTCACTGAACACAACGGTTAGGTCTATGCTGTGATGAGGTGGTTTCACTGAACACAACAGTCAGGTATATGCTGTGATGAGGTGGGTTCACTGAACACAACAGTTAGGTAAAGGTATATGCTGTGATGAGGTGGTTTCACTGAAGACAACAGTTAGGTAAAGGTATATGCTGTGATGAGGTGGTTTCACTAAACACAACAGTCAGGTTTATGCTGTAATGAGGTGGGTTCACTGAACACAACAGTTAGGTCTATGCTGTGATGAATTGGTTTTACTGAACACAACAGTGAGGTATATGCTGTGATGAGGTGGGTTCACTGAACACAACAGTTAGGTCTATGCTGTGATGAGGTTATTTCACTGAACACAACAGTCAGGTATGTGCTGTGATGAGGTGGGTTCACTGAACACCACAGTTAGGTAAAGGTATATGCTGTGATGAGGTGGGTTCACTTAAGACAACAGTTAGGTAAAGGTATATGCTGTGATGAGGTGGTTTCACTGAACACAACAGTTAGGTCTATGCTGTGATGACGTGGTTTCACTGAACACAACAG